>NC_074703.1:26011796-26124296 GCF_029448725.1 Salvelinus fontinalis | reverse complement strand
TTTTGTCTGTATTTAATCACTTGTTCCATGCTCTCCTAAGATAGCAGATATACACTGCAACCTGCCACACACTACTCTGATCATGTGTATAAAAAACTGCCTTTAACATGTATCTCTCCCACACAGTTCTGTATGGTTACTATCTGGGTTGCTAGTGCAATTGAATAGAATATACAGCTATACCTTTCTCTCTTTCTCTCCCCCTACTTGACAGAGACCTCCAGCAGCATTGCTATCAGTCAGTCCTCTGTCCCCTCACCCTGAATAACAACCACTTAATGGGGAATTAGTTTCAGTTCAGAGGATCGCTGAGTTCCTCCAAATTAACTTGGTGAGGCTAAGGCCCCTAGCACAGACAGACACGATGAGACATCAACTGCAGAAATACTTTCAATTGCTCGAGTAACCTCAGATAACACCCACGTTCTATTTGCTTAAGCAAGACATATAGCCCAAGATGTTGTGGTTATGATAATATCGTTGGTATTCATTTAATGTTAATTACCATATTTATGAATGTATAATTAGGCTACTAAAGTTAGGTAATACCCCATAATGAGGTGTGTACCCTCATATAATTGTGTGTGTGTGTGCGTGTGTACTTCTAATTTCTCTCTGTGAAGTCTAACCAGGGTTTTAATTTACAATTCCTTCTGAGCACAACAAAGCTTTGTGTTGCTGGAGCAGATTCACCATACAGAGTCCCTTCTATGTTCCCGGACAACAAGAACCTCACACTGCTGAAAATGTAGATTCAATCTTTGGGGTCGAGACATCAAAGCAGCAGTAAAACATTGCAGTAGATACATGCAGCAATGCATCACTTTCTGGCTCTCGGGTGGGAATGCAATTTTAATTCTTCACTCGTACCTCGGACGACACAGACAACTGTAATTACTTTATTTCAGTCCTAAAGATAATTTCCTGGACCACTCAGGCACATATGACAAATATTAATGAGAGGAGATTTGATCAGCCAATCTTCCAGCTTATCACAAATATTGTATTAGAGCCAATAAAATACAGAGGATATCATATCAGAGCTCCCAAATCAAGTGTTATTTCAAGTCCAATTTGAGCCCAGGTCTATTGACTAGTATGTGTAGTCTGTACAGCAGCTATCAAAGGCTAAGAACACTGATGTTACTAGCTCCTCGCGCCAACGACAATGAACCACAACAGAGGTAGATCAATGCTACTGTAGTCAAGCCAGCTGAGACTCAACACACCACCACCATGGAGCTCACACTCCCCCCTCTCATGAACTAATGGTGATGAGAAATCCACAGCTGCATTGTGGAGAGGAGAGTCGATTAGGCTGTAAGAGAGACACCAGCAACACAAATACAGACAAGCCTACAGTTGAAGAAGAACTGCACATACAATGTAGTCGGACTCTAAAATATGATCTAAGATCAGTCATTTAGATCTTTATGAATAACATTACATGGACAGGGGAGACCTGATCCTAGATCAGCACTCCTACTCTGAGATGCTTTATGAATAACATTACATGGACAGAGGAGACCTGATCCTAGATCAGCACTCCTACTCTGAGATGCTTTATGAATAACATTACATGGACAGAGGAGACCTGATCCTAGATCAGCACTCCTGCTCTGAGATGCTTTATGAATACGGACCCAGGACTGGATGACTTGGATCCACTAATCCAGTAATATGTAAATCATGGTTAAGGCTGGATACCCAACAAGTCTAATACAAGCTGGTGGATTGCTACCTCAGGTGATTGTGACTTCAGCTATGAATAACTGTTTTCCCTGTACAAAATATTTAATACAGCATTAAATCTAATTGATTCTATAGGTGCCACGGGAACCACTGAGAGCATTTTCAATTAAATTCAGACGCTTGTCAAGACGTTTGGGGTCGATAGATGAATTTGAATGTTTGACTCCAGAGGGGCATCGAGTCGATGGTTAACTTTTCCTCCCTTTGAAAAATATTTACCTTGTATTCATATTTCCATATTTCCAAAACATCTGAATATGGCTTTGGTTCTAATTCTCACAAACATTACACTTGCAACAACCTGCAGGCCAGTGTCAGACACAATTTCTATCAGTTAAGAAAACCAAAAGAATGTGCTGAGCATTGTGAAATTGTGCACGACTAATACAATTTAGCCACAGTATCAAGTGTGTGAAGTGACATCAATTGCAGAAAACCTCTATTTTCTTCTCAGGGTCTTATTTTCCAGCTGATTTGGCCCTCAACATTGATCTTTCCTCAGTCTATTAATCCAGAGAAATGCTGTAGGTCTGCCACACAAAGACGTTTGCTGAGCTCCTCAGGCAGAACGGGAATCCCTCACAAGTAGTTTCTTATACCCCTTTACTGCTCGAGTGAAGTCACGCGCACAATTTTTCTTAAGTACGAACATATATACATTGTTTTGAGTAAAATCCTCAATACAAGCCAGCCGATGACGTCTGCTACCCTAAAACCTCCTGGTGAAAGTTAAAGGTTTGTGCCAATGCAAGTGCCCAATTCATACAATGTTAGAGCTCTGGACACAGTCAGAGAGGCAGTGAAGGAGGGGAAATCAGCAGCTAGCCCACCTAATCAGTCATTCTTTCCCACAACCTGCCAGAGGAGACCACAGCACGATGCCAGGCCAGAGAGAGAGAGAGAGAGAGAGAGGAGGAAACACATTCTGTTTGAAGACAGGCTGGATGCTCCTTACATGGAACACTCCTGAGACAAAACAGGAGAAGAAAGGGAGGGGAGAGGTGAAGGAGCAGGAGAGGGGAGGGAGAGAAAGAGGGAGGGAGATAGAGAAATACATGTTTCTTCAGTTTTTGAAAGGGTGAGTGCAGAGTGGTGTTGTAGAGAAGAAACATCAATACTGAACACAGAGGAGAGGTCTGCAGAAGCACAGCTTTACAATAAGAGATAACAGACCTCTTATTTCTTCCTTTCTTCCATCCTGTACTAAACAGGGAACCAGACCACGGTCAGAGGAGGGGAGAGGGGAGCATGGTTACAGCCAGAGATGGACAACATATCATCTCTGCTGTGATGTAATCTTCCCTGGGCCATGCAGAGCACCAGGAGCCTTATGATGTATAATTCAGCTGTGGGGGAGAGGAGCACCAGGAGCTCCAGGCCTAGGAGAAGCAAACACACACAGACACACACATGGACAGACACATACACATTTCCCTTTTTAGTATTCCATGGCTGGGTGGAGATTGATGTCGGTAAACAATGTCGACAGTATCCTGAGGTATCCTGTACACGCACCTTATCTCACACTGTCCTCGGGGGGATAACTAGACCTGAATACCTTATCTCCCACTGTCCTCTGGGGGATAAGTAGATCTGCATACCGATGGAGCAGCGAGAGGCCCTGATTGACACACACACACACACACACACACACACACACACACACACACACACACACACACACACACACACACACACACACACACACACACACACACACACACACACACACACACACACACACACACACACACACACACACACACACACACACACACACACACTGTCGGCATTGCTTAACAACATCAATCTCCACCCAGCCAAGGAATACTTAAAAGGGATTAATGTTTATGTGTCTGTCCATACATGCATATGTACATGTGTGTGTGTGCGTGGATCTGTGTGTGTGCATTTATGTGTGTCTGTGTGTGTGGACTGATTAGAGGGCATTCAATAGAGAACACTATCCACTCACATGCATCCATGTGTGTGCTTGTGTGTGTTTACTAGAAGATAACTGGGCAGTGGAGATAACAAGGCTGATTAAGATGCGTAATCATTTAATTCCCATGTTTGTCTCCCAGGGTAATGGCTTGATGTCTTTATAGACGCCTAATCTCTAGAGATGAATAAAACATGGCATCTTAGAAGGTGTGAATCTGGTGTAATGTGAGTAATGGGCTACGAGTGTAGCTGTGGGCTGTATTGTCCCGGGTGGCAGTTGATGAGACACCACAGGAAACCACTGAGGCAGAACGTTCAACACTCTTCAAGACCCCTGGGTGAGAACAGAATATGGTGAAGCTAACCTGATGTTCCTAATTAGTTGTGAAAGCAGTGATACTTCTCAATGTTTAGAGGCAATTTCCAACTGAGATTAAGACCAGCCCACACAGTGTTCTCCAGTCCAAGGCCTTGTGTTGCTGCTAATTTGCATGCCCCTGAACTCCTACCTTGACTTCCCTTTACCCTGCTATGAATTTATGAATGTACAATCTGACAACGCTCTAAATTTACAAACGCCCAGAGCACACTCCAGCACTCCAGCAAACCAGATTGAATTTACGAACACACCTATAGATGATAACCTTGGGGGTCCTGTGTGTTGTCGTTCAATTCTAGAAAAGTAGTGTGCTTGAATACTAATCCAGGCTGATGAGGAAAACATTCCCACAGAAGTGTGAGCGAACGACAGCAATGAGAGGGAACATGGGTTGGGAAAGTCGGAACTTTAACCTGTACCCAATGGATTTGGAATTCCTTTGTGAATTCCTTTACAACTCCTATACATGCAAATAGTGCAGATTCATAACACCATGCACGCACGAACACGCACACACACACACACACACACACACACACACACACACACACACACACACACACACACACACACACACACACACACACACACACACACACACACACACACACACACACACACACACACACACACACACCGCTACTGCTCTACCCTGAGGCATTACTCCCTAATCAATCCGCTGGTATAGAGCATCTGGCTCTAACATGATTCATATAAGACAGAGCAGGCTGAACAGCTGCTGAGGAAAGAAGAGAACGAGAGAGAGAAACATTGCTAATCATTCTCACTGTAATTGGCTTTTCCTAATGGTTTTGTTGGTGGACATATTTACAGCAGACAAACACACTGCTGCAGTTTAAATCAGCACTGATCACACATTAGCATGGATGTGTGTGTGTGGGTTGTATCGCGCTGAAGAAGTAAACAAGTCGGTGTGTGTGCGTATGTTCGCGCGTGCTTGCGTGTGTGTGTACTGTATGACAGACCATGTGAAAAAGATCTGTCCATCACCAGACACTGGTGTGTTTGTTGTCGGCCTTTTGTTTGTGTTAAACAAACCGTGTGGCGCAGCGGTCTAAGGCACTTCATCTCAGTGCTAGAGGTGTCATTACAGACCCTGGTTCAATTCCAGGCTGTATCACAACTGGCCGTGATTAGAAATCGCATAGGGTGGCGCACAATTGGCCCAGCGTCGTCCGGGTTTGTCACGTCCTGAACATAGAAAGCCTGTATTTTCTATGGTAGAGTAGGTCAGGGCATGACTAGGGGTGTTTAGTCTAGTTTATTATTTCTATGTGGTGTTCTAGGTTTATTTTTCTATGTTGGTGTTTGTGTATGATTCCCAATTAGAGGCAGCTGGTAATCGTTGTCTCTAATTGGGGATCATACTTAAGTGCATTTTTTCCACCTGTGGGTTCTGGGATATTGTTTCTGTGTAGTTGCCTGTTTAGCACTGCATTGTCATCACGGTTCGTTTGTTCTTTATTTTGATTTTGTATTTGCTTAAGTTTCACTTTCATTAAAAGTATGTGGAACTCAACGTACGCTGCGACTTGGTCCGATCATTACTACGAACATCGTGACAGGGTTAGGGTTTGGCTGCGGTAGGCCGTACTTGTAAATAAGAATTTGTTCTTAACTGACTTGCCTAGCTAAATAAAGTTTAAATAAAAAATATATGAAAAAAATCAACACACAGTCCAGAAGAATGTATACTCTCTGGTCGTACTCAAAAAAAACAACTATTTTCTTTGCATAACAAGATGATGGAACTTCTGTAAGCTGTATTGTTTCCACATCGAGGTGTGTGTGTGTGTCTCGGGAGAGACTTTGCGGTTACAGTAGTCAAGTCTGGTCATGTAGACATGACAGACAGTGACTCTGTAAGTGTCTAGACACATACTATCACAAAGGAACATCTTCCTACAGAACTCCAGTCTGACCCATTCCCAACAGTGTGGGTGTTGCGTGTGTTTTGCCATAGGATACTTTATTTTAGTGTGTTGTCATGAGTTTCAGGGTGTCACCTCAAATGACACCCTATATTAAGTGCATTACTTTTGGTAGCCACATAGGCTCAGTCAAAAGTAGCATACTACATTTGGACGACACTGAGTGACATTTGAGATGGAATCAGAGACTCACCTGGGTGTGATCTGTACAGATAAACACTGCTTCTGGGCTCAACACAAGCCATATCCCCTCTCCTGTCTCATCTCCCCATAGAGAGATCCTATTGTCAACACATAACACTGCCTGTCACGTCACTTCCCATGGCGCATGACAACCAGCTATTGACTGTCAAGGGGTTGTGCAGGACTGAGACTACTGATCTGATGTTACCGACTGACAATTATTTTCATGTAGAGCTGAGAGACTTTAACCCGTATTACCAGGGAACAAACACAAGCACTCAAAGAAGATAAGAGAATGATCCCTTTTTCTTTGGCTGAAGAAGCAGCAACAATTTTTTTGTGTACTGTGTGGAATATATTATAGCAAATTCAGGGGGCAGCCCCAACCAGGACTTAAACCCAGGTCCGGGTGCTATCAAGCCAATTCCTTAACCATTACACCAAGAGGGCCATACTTCTTGACAATGGCTCTAAGTGTTGTGTTGACGTCTCGCTACAACTGGTGTAGACTTCACCGTGAAATGCTTGCTTACGAGCCCTTCCCAATGATGCAGAGTTAAATAAATAATAGTAACGCAATAGGAATAACATTAAACACACAATAATGGATCTATATACAGGGAGTACCAGTACCAGATCAAATGTGGATCTATATGCAGGGAGTACCAGTACCAGATCATTAATGGATCTATATACATTGAGTACCAGTACTAGATCAATAATGGAGATATATACAGGGAGTACCAGTACCAGATCAATAATGGAGCTGTATACAGGGAGTACCAGTACCAGATCAATAATGGAGCTATATACAGGAAGTACCAGTACCAGATCAATAATGGATCTATATACAGGGAGTACCAGTACCAGATCAATAATGGAGCTATATACAGGGAGTACCAGTACCAGATCAATGTGGAGCTATTTACAAGGAGTACCAGTACCAGATCAATAATGGAGCTGTATACAGGGAGTACCAGTACCAGATCAACGTGGGGCTATATACAGGGAGTACCAGCACCAGATCAATAATGGACAGGTGTGTATCGTTTGTCTCTGATTGGGAGTCATACTAAGGCAGCCAGGGTTTCACTGGTGTTTTGTGGGTGTTTGTTCTTGTGTCAGCGTTTGGGCCACACAGGACTGTTGCAGGTTAGTCACGTTTGTTGTTTTGTTAATTTGTAGTGTTTTGTTGGTTTGCCATTAAATCATGAATACTTACCAATCCGCATCTTGGACCGATCCATGCTCCTCCTCGTCTGAGGAGGAGAACGACTACGGCAACCTTTACAGAGAACCAGTACCAGATCAATAATGGATCTATATTCAGGGAGTACCAGTACCAGATCAATGTGGATCTATATACAGGGAGTACCAGTACCAGATCAATAATGGATCTATATACAGGGAGTACCAGTACCAGATCAATGTGGAGCTATATACAGGGAGTACCAGTACCAGATCAATTTGGAGCTGTATACAGGGAGTACCAGTACCAGATCAAATGTGGAGCTATATACAAGGAGTACCAGTACCAGATCACTGTGGATCTATATACAGGGAGTACCAGTACCAGAACAATGTGGATCTATATACAGGGAGTACCAGTACCAGATCAATGTGGAGCTACTGTATTTACATGGAGTACCAGTACCAGATCAATGTGGAGCTATAAACAGGGAGTACCAGTACCAGATCAATGTGGAGCTACTGTATATACAGGGAGTACCAGTACTATATCAATGTGGAGAGATACAAGGTATTTGAGGTAGATATGTACACGAAGCCAGGGTAAAGTGACTAGTCATCAGGATAGATAATAGCAAGGTATTTGAGGTAGATATGTACATGAAGGCAGGGTAAAGTGACTAGTCATCAGGGTAGATAATAGCAAGGTATTTGAGGTAGATATGTACATGAAGGCAGGGTAAAGTGACTAGTCATCAGGGTAGATAATAGCAAGGTATTTGAGGTAGATATGTACATGAAGGCAGGGTAAAGTGACTAGGCATCAGGATAGATAATAGCAAGGTATTTGAGGTAGATATGTACATGAAGGCAGGGTAAAGTGACTAGTCATCAGGATAGATAATAGCAAGGTATTTGAGGTAGATATGTACATGAAGGCAGGGTATAGTGACTAGGCATCAGGATGGATAATAATAAGGTATTTGAGGTAGATATGTACATGAAGGCAGGGTAAAGTGACTAGGCATCAGGATAGTGTCACGTTCCTGACCTGTTTTCTCTTGTTTTGTATGTCTTTATTGGTCAGGGCGTGAGTGTTGGGTGGGTAGTCTATGTTTTGTATTTCTAGGTTGGTTTTTGTGTTCGGCCTGGTATGATTCTCAATTAGAGACAGGTGTGTATCGTTTGTCTCTAATTGAGAGTCATACTAAGGCAGCCAGGGTTTCACTGGGGTTTTGTGGGTGTTTGTTCCTGTGTCCACACAGGACAGTTGAAGGTTAGTCACGTTTGTTGTTTTGTAGTTTTGTAGTGTCTTGTTTTGCTGTGTTCATTAAAAGATGGCTTATTTCCCTCAATCCGCATCTTGGTCCTATCCATGCTCCTCCTCGTTTGAGGAGGAGAACAACATTGACTGCCTTTACAGAAACACCCACCATAACAGGACCAAGCGGATTGAGGAGAGAGAAAAGGAATTAAAGCACTGGACACAGGAGGAATGGTCGTGGGAGATCATGGACGGAAAAGGACCCTGGGGAAGGGTTGGAGAGAATCGCCGCTCTTGGGAGGAGAAGAAGGCAGCCACAGCCCAGGAGCGCTGGTATGAGGAGGCAGCACGTAGGAGAGGCTGGAAGCCCGAGAGGCTCACCCAAAAATTTCTTGGGGGGGGGGCTAAAGGGGAGTGTGGCGAAGCCGGGTTGGATACCTGAGCCAACTCCCCGGGCTTGCCGTGGAGTAAGAGGGCGTCGTACTGGTCAGACACCGTGTTATGCGGTAAAGCGCACGGTGTCCCCAGTACGCGTGCTTAGCCCAGTGCGGGCTATTCCACCTTGCCGCACTGGGAGGGCTAGGTTGGGCATCGAGCCGAGTGCCATGAAGCCGGCCCAACGTATCTGGTCTCCAGTACGTCTCCTCGGGCCGGCGTACATGGCACCAGCCTTACAGGTGGTGTCCCCGGTTCGCCTGCATAGCCCAGTGCGGGCTATTCCACCTCGCCGCACTGGCATGGCTACGGGGACCATTCAACCTGGTAAGGTTGGGGAGGCTCGGTGCTCAAGAGCACGTGTCCTCCTTCACGGTCCGGTATATCCGGCGCCACCTTCCCACCCCAGCTCAGTACCACCAGTGCCTACACCACGCACCAGGCTTCCAGTGCATCTCCAGAGCCCTGTTCCTCTTCCACGCACTCTCCCTATGGTGCGTGTCTCCAGCCCGGTACCTCCAGTTCCGGTACCACGCACCAGGTCTAGAGTGCGCCACGAGAGTCCAGTGTGCCCAGTTCCTGTTCCCCGCACTCGCCCTGAGGTGCGTGCCCTCAGCCCGGTACCTCCAGTTCCGGTACCACGCACCAGGCCTATAGTGCGTCTCAGTCAGCCAGAGCCGTCCTGCCATGACCAGCCAGAGCCGTCCTGCCATGACCAGCCGGAGCCGTCCTGCCATGACCAGCCGGAGCCGTCCTGCCATGACCTGCCGGAGCCGTCCTGCCATGACCTGCCGGAGCCGTCCTGCCATGACCTGCCGGAGCCGTCCAGCCAGGACCTGCCGGAGCCGTCCAGCCAGGACCTGCCGGAGCCGTCCAGCCAGGACCTGCCGGAGCCGTCCAGCCAGGACCTGCCGGAGCCGTCCAGCCAGGACCTGCCGGAGCCGTCCAGCCAGGACCTGCCGGAGCCGTCCAGCCAGGACCTGCCGGAGCCGTCCAGCCAGGACCTGCCGGAGCCGTCCAGCCAGGACCTGCCGGAGCCGTCCAGCCAGGACCTGCCGGAGCCGTCCAGCCAGGACCTGCCGGAGCCGTCCAGCCAGGACCTGCCGGAGTCCCTCAGCCCGGACCTGCCGGAGTCCCTCAGCCCGGACCTGCCGGAGTCCCTCAGCCCGGACCTGCCGGAGTCCCTCAGCCCGGACCTGCCGGAGTCCCTCAGCCCGGACCTGCCGGAGTCCCTCAGCCCGGACCTGCCGGAGTCCCTCAGCCCGGACCTGCCGGAGTCCCTCAGCCCGGACCTGCCGGAGTCCCTCAGCCCGGACCTGCCGGAGTCCCTCAGCCCGGACCTGCCGGAGTCCCTCAGCCCGGACCTGCCGGAGTCCCTACGCCCGGACCTGCCGGAGCCCCTTATCCCGGTGCTGCCCCTTATCCCGGTGCTGCCCCTTATCCCGGTGCTGCCCCTTCATTTAGGTGGTGTTAGTGGGAGGGTGGTCATTGGGAGGGGGATAAAGAAGCGGGGATTGATTATGGTGGGGTGGGGACCTCGCCCTCAGCCTGAGCCACCACCGTGGACAGACGCCCACCCAGACCCTCCCCTAGACTTTGTGCTGGTGCGCCCGGAGTTCGCACCTTAAGGGGGGGGTTCTGTCACGTTCCTGACCTGTTTTCTCTTGTTTTGTATGTCTTTATTGGTCAGGGCGTGAGTGTTGGGTGGGTAGTCTATGTTTTGTATTTCTAGGTTGGTTTTTGTGTTCGGCCTGGTATGATTCTCAATTAGAGACAGGTGTGTATCGTTTGTCTCTAATTGAGAGTCATACTAAGGCAGCCAGGGTTTCAATGGGGTTTTGTGAGTGTTTGTTCCTGTGTCCACACAGGACAGTTGAAGGTTAGTCACGTTTGTTGTTTTGTAGTTTTGTAGTGTCTTGTTTTGCTGTGTTCATTAAAAGATGGCTTATTTCCCTCAATCCGCATCTTGGTCCTATCCATGCTCCTCCTCGTTTGAGGAGGAGAACAACATTGACTGCCTTTACAGATAGATAATAAGGTATTTGAGGTAGATATGTACATGAAGGCAGGGTAAAGTGACTAGACATCAGGATAGATAATAATATGTTATTTGAGGTAGATATGTACATGAAGGCAGGGTAAAGTGACTAGGCATCAGGACAGATCATAATAAGGTATTTGGGGTAGATATGTACATGAAGGCAGGGTAAAGTGACTAGGCATCAGGATGGATAATAGCAAGGTATTTGAGGTAGATATGTACATGAAGGCAGGGTATAGTGACTAGGCATCAGGATAGATAATAGCAAGGTATTTGAGGTAGATATGTACATGAAGGCAGGGTATAGTGACTAGGCATCAGGATAGATAATAATAAGGTATTTGGGGTAGATATGTACATGAAGGCAGGGTAAAGTGACTAGGCATCAGGATGGATAATAATAAGAGTAAAATAAAGAACAGAGTAACAGTGGCAATGAGTGTAATGTGTATGTATGTGTTTGTGCTGTGTGTTTGTGTCGGTATGCGTGTGTGGGTTATGTGTGTGTGTGTATATGTAGTGCATGTTAATATGTGTGGGTTTTGTGTGGGAGTGATAGTGTAGTATGTGTGAGTGTGTGTGTATATGGTGTGTATATATAATCTAGCGAGTGTGTGTATGGTGTGTTTATAAAGACTAGTGAGTGTTTGTAGGGTCAGTGCATGATATAGTCAGTGCAGACAGTTTGGGTATCATTAATTGACTTTTTAGCAGTCTGGCTATTTAGAGGGATTATGGCTTGGGGGAAGAATCTGTCTCGGAGCCTGTTGATCCGAGAACCGATGCTCTGGTACCGTTTGCCAGACAGTAGCAGAGTGAACAGTCTATGGCTTGGGTGGCTGGAGTCTTTGGCAATTTTTCAGGATGGCAGGGCGCTCGGCCCCAGTGATGTTTTGGGCTGTCCGCACCACACCTTTGCGGTCAAGAACGGTACATTTTCCACACCAAGCGGTGATGCAGACAGTCAGGATTATCTTGGTGGTTCAGCTGTAGAAATTTTTGAGGATCCGAAGGCCCATGCCAAGTCTTTTCAGCCTCCTGAGGGGGAAGAGGAAATGGCATGCCCTCTTCACTTCTGTGCGGGTGTGTGTGGACCATGTTAAATCCTTAGTGATGTGGACGCCAAGGAACTTGAAGCTCTCAACCCGCTCCACAACAGCCCCTTCAATGTGGATGGGGGCATGAACTCCCCTCTTTCTCCTATGGCTCCTTGGTTTTACTGACGTTGAGGGAGAGGTTGTTGTCCTGACCTCCTGACTCATCGCAGTCGGTGATCAGGCCTACCACCGTGGTGTCGTCAGCAAACATGATGATGGTGTTGGAGTCTTGGGGGTATGATATTTGTGTGTCTGTAACTTTCTCACTGTCACGATCGTTGGAATAAATGGACCAAGGCGCAGCGTGCGTGGAGTTCCACATGTTTTAATAAATTACTCACCAAAAACAATACAGAACAACCAAAACGGGAAGAAAATGCAGTGTTCACAGGCACTACACAAAAACAAGATCCCACAAACAACAAGTGGGAAAAAAGGCTGCCTAAATATGATCCCCAATCAGAGACAACGATAGACAGCTGCCTCTGATTGGGAACCATACCCGGCCAACATAGAAACGAAAAAATAGAATGCCCACCCTAATCACACCCTGACCTAACAAAATAGAGAAATAAAAGGATCTCTAAGGTCAGGGCATGACACTCACTCATAATTATTCACGATTCATTCATAATGATCCGTAATCATGATGGCATCCACATTAATGTAGAAGTGCTTAAAATCATATCAATCATATTATTTAACCCCAAAAATATTTTTCTAATTTGCACATATGTTTTTATACCAAATACAAACATACACATACAAACAAAAACGTACAGACACATACAAACAATGACTACATCTCATCTGCCCAAACCTGCATGCTCACATCCCCATCCCAGTGTCTGCATTATTATTTGCCACATGGCCCTATATTGTACCAATTTAGATTTTCTCAGTCGCCCATGCTATTTCAATATTTCAATAATAAATCATTCGATTTTTCCATGGTGTTAATGAAGCTGCTATTTTAGATGGAATCAACTTGTCAGCTGTGTGTTCTCCCAAATGTCTAATAATTGAGTCTTTATAAACCAAGGTTGAAGCAAAGCAGATACTGGTTTGTATGTAACATCACAGAGAAGAAAAAATACTTTCTATATAATGGGCTATTTAGTTATTTATGTTGGCAGTAGTGGTTGAACATTGATTTCCAAGTTTTTAATATATATTTTCATTTTAATATACGTGGACTGTGTATGTGTGCCATTCAGATGGTGAATGGGCAAGACAAAAGTTGAAGTGCCTTTGAGTTCTGTCAAGAACTGCAACACTGCTGGGTTTTTCACGTTCAACAGTTTTCCATGTGTATTAAGAATAGTCCACCACGCAAAGGACATCCAGCCAACTTGACACAGCTGTGGGAAGCATTGGAGTCAACATGGGCCAGCATCCCTGTGAAACGCATTCAACACCTTGAAGAGTCCATGCTTGACGAAATGAGGCTGTACGGAGGGCAAAAGAGGGGGATGCAACTAAATATTAAGGTGTTCATAAAATGTTTTATACACTCAGTGTATTGTCTTCTTGCATGATGTCTCGTCGGAGGTCGTAGTGGGCTTTCTTGTATGTGTCAATGTCCATGTCCCATTCCTTGTAAGTGGTAGCTCTAGAAGTTAGCCCAGTGCGGATATTGCCTGTAATCCATGGTTTTTGGTTTGGATACGTTCTTATAGTCACTGTGGGGACGACATTGTTTATGCACTTATTGATGAAGCCTGTGACTGTTGTGGTAAACTCCTCAATGCAATCGGGTGAATCTCGGAACATTTCCCAGTCTCTACTAGGAAAACAGTCTTGTAGCCTCTTGTCTGCTTCATTCAACCACTTCCGTATTGAGCGCATCATTGGTACTTCCTGCTTTTGTTTGTAAACAGGAAGCAGTGTACTGTCCTGGTCAGATTTGCCAAAGGGAGGACTAGGGAGGGCCTTGCATGCGTTTCTGTGGGTAGAATAAATGTGGTCTAGAGTTTTAGAGCCCCTAGTGGTGATAGAAGAGGTAGGATGGTTTTAAGTCGCCCCGTGTTAAAGTCTCCGCCCACCAGAAATGCTGCCTCTGGGTGAGTAGTTTCTTGTTTTTTTATGGCCCCATACAGTTTGTTGAGTGCCAGAGTGGTGTTGGCTTGTGGAGAGATGTAGACAGGCGTGATAGTTACGGATGAGAACTCTCTCAGTAGATAAAAGGGTCTGCAGCTTACCATGAGGTATTCTATATCAGGTGAGCAAAAGCTCAAGATTTTCTTCACTTAAAAAAAAGGACACAAGTCTGATCCTGGCGCTGTTTGGAGAATCCACCTGGTACTACGTGCATAGCGTCATCATACGGCCACATTTCAGTAAGACATATGATATTGCAGCTTTTCAAGCCTCTATAATAGGAGACTCTCAACTGAAGCTCATCGATCTTATTCTCGAGTGACTGGACATTTGCCAATAGAACGGAGGGGAGGGCCATTCAGTTTTCTCTTTGCCTCAATTTCACCAGGACTCCACCTCGTCTACAACCTACGACGTTTTGGTAGCCCATGGAACAAATAAATAGGGTCTGGTATGAAAAGTGGAACAGCTGAGTCGGAGTTGAAGATGCATTTAAATTCAAAACCAAGGTAGTAACTGTCGATCTAACGTCCAGAAGTGCTTGGAGGTCCTATGTGATAATACTATGAACTGTCTGTACAAGAAAAGTAAAGATAAACACGATGAGTCACTGTATAGCAAAGTTTGGTTGAAACACGAAAGATGTCGCCCTTCTCTGTTGGCGCCATCTAGATTTTCACAAGCTCACTTGCTGCCACTCCATACTATTGACATGAAGTTCCTTAGCTTGACTAGCTAGCTTCACTCCATACCATTGACACCAAGTTTCATTCCTCACCTAGACGTCCTGCCCCTCGTCATGAGCCATCACTCATTGACATTATAGATGCAACGATAGTCTCGTTTTTATAGGTAGTGGTTGAAGCTCACTGCTAAATTCAAATTTCCCTACCATAATATCTAAGCCCATATGACACCAATCTCAATGGAAATTAGCAAATCAACTTGATTGGAGATACACAACACACTCCCGCCTCTCGTTATGAGCCTCTCGTAATGAGCAAATTCTAGATGTCGGATTAAATCCAGACTATAGCATCCATAAAATGCACACTTCTGTCCAGTAAAGATGTGCTACCTTTTTGCAGCATTTCTGACTATGGCTGTTTGAGAAGGTTTTAATCCTAAGCAACCTTCCTACACATAGTTTTAAGTACAATACCAACATAGCTACTGTAGTGGATCAAAGCTGTGGGATGGAAAACCTTGGTAGAGCATGGGTGGAATAGGCATTGTGGTACTCATGTGAATTTCCTTTATTTTTCGGCATAAAAACCAATGCCTATTCTCACTTAAAACATTTTTTGTTTATTTTTACACCGGAAGGTGATTATGCAACATCAATTTACAGCATTATAATACAGCATAACACAGCAATAAAAGTTAAGTAAAAGTAAACAATAATGACAGAAATAATGTAGTTATTATTTATTTAATATTAACAGCTGATTTTCCAGAGGGAAGAAAAAACAGAAACCAATTTAAGCCAATATGGAGTCAACTGGAAAAATATGAATTGACTTTATTTTTTGGCTTCAGACCAATGCTTATGCTCACTTAAAACATATTTTTTTGTTTTAAATCGATTTGTATTTAGCTTCACTCCATATCATCAACTAACTACAGGCTCAGTACTTATTAGCCTGCTCTGCCCTGGCCTGTTTCATCAGCAGTGTTATATAATAATGGTTCCGACAGGAAATATCCTGTCACCACAAATACAAATTAAATTGGGGGAAGATTAATGGAGTTGCGCGCCCATTATGACCTCTTATGTAAATGGGGGGAATTACATAGACTCATTCTGCAGTGGTACTGAGTGGTACAAACGCCCATACACACGCTCCATATTATCTCATTTCCCCCTTTAACTAAAGCCTCTCTACACACCATGGCTCTGTCTTTTGTTATCATGCATGTGATTCAAAGTGAAATTGGAGGGCAATTGACTGTCCGCGGTGGTCAAAGACATTTTCTTTGACCACTGTCCAGGGACATTCAGTAGGATTGTACTACGATTTGGAGGGGAAAACGTTATTGGAGTCAAGGATATTATTAAGCTCTGTGATTCTTATTTGACCTTTTCCTTTGATATTTTGTATGTACACTATACATAAAAACGTATTGGGAAATCTCTTCAGAATAGTGGATTCAGCTATTTCAGCCACACCCATTGCTGACAGGTGTATACAATCGAGCACACAGCTATGAAATCTCCATAGACAAACATTGGCAGTAGAATGGCCTCACTGAAGAGCTCAGTGACTTTCAACATGCCACCGTCATAGGATTCCACCTTTCCAACAAGTCTGTTTGTCTAATTTCTGCCCTGCTAGACCTACCTCGGTCAACTGTAAGTGCAGTTATTGTGAAGTGGAAACATCTAGGAGCAACAATGGCTCAGCCGCGAAGTGGTAGGCCACACAAGCTCACAAAACGGGACAGCCGAGTGCTGAAAAAATTGTCGGTCCTCGGTTGCAGCACTCACTACCGAGTTCCAAACTGCCTCTGGAAGCAACTTCAGCACAAGAACTGTTGGTCGGGAGCTTCATGAAATGGATTGCCATGGCCAAGCAGCCGCACACAAGCCTAAGATCACCATGCACAATGCCAAGCGTTGGCATGAGTGGTGTAAAGCTTGCAGCCATCGGACTGGAACAGTGGAAACTCTTTCTCTGGAGTGATGAATCATGTTTCACCATCTGGCAGTCCGACAGATGAATATGGTTTTGGCAAATGCCAGGAGAACGCTACCTGCCCCAATGCATTGTGCCAACTACAAAGTTTGGTGGAGGAGGAATAATGGTCTAGGGCTGTTTTTCTAGGCTCCATAGTTCCAGTGAAGGGAAATGTTAACGCTACAGTATACAATGACATTCTAGATGATTCTGTGTTTCCATCTTTGTGGCAACAGTTTGGGGAAAGTCCTTTCTTGTTTCAGCATGACAATGCCCCCGTGCACAAAGCAAGGTCCATACATAAATCGTTTGTCGAGATCGGTGTGAAAGAACTTGACTGGCCTGCACAGAGCCCTGACCTCAACCCCATTGAACACCTTCGGGATGAACTACGAGCCAGGGCTAATTGCCCAACATCAGTGCCCTGACCTCACAAATGCTATTGTGACTGAATGGAAGCAAGTCTCCGCAGCAATGTTCCAACATCTATTGGAAAGCCTTCCCAGAAGAGTGGAGGCTGTTATAGCAGCAAAGGGGGGGACCAACTCCATATTAATGCCCATGATTTTGGAATGAGATGTTCGACCAGCAGTTGTCCACATACTTTTGGTCATGTAGTGTATGTATTTGGTGAGTTATTACTCTTGACAGGTTGTAGTTTAATAGAATGACTCATAAAGAGGAGGCAGGTTCAAGCCTGTGATATAGTGTGACGGCTCCATTTTCCCATGGTTTGCATGCCATGTACACAGACCTCACACATACTAAATTCTCATACTTGAGTAAAAGTAAACATACCTGAATAGAAAATGCAAAAGTAAAAAGTATGAATAATAAAACATTCCTTATATTAAGCAAAACAGATGGCACAATTTTTATTTATTTTTATTTACTGATAACCAGGGTCACACTCCAACACACAGACATAATTTACAAATCAAGCATTTGTGTTTAGTGAGTGCATCAGATCAGAGGCAGTAGGGATGACCAGGGATGTTCTCTTGATAAATCAAATCAAATCAAATCAAATTTTATTAGTCACATACACATGGTTAGCAGATGTTAATGCGAGTGTAGCGAAATGCTTGTGCTTCTAGTTCCGACAATGCAGTAATAACAACAAGTAATCTAACCTAACAATTCCACAACTACTACCTTATACACGCAAGTGTAAAGGGATAAAGAATATGTACATAAAGATATATGAATGAGTGATGGTACAGAACGGCATAGGCAAGATGCAGTAGATGGTATAGAGTACGGTATATACATATGAGATGAGTACTGTAGGGTATGTAAACATAAAGTGGCATAGTTTAAAGTGGCTAGTGGTACATGTATTACATAAAGATGGCAAGATGCAGTAGATGATATAGAGTACAGTATATACATATACATATGAGATGGGTAATGTAGGGTATGTAAACATTATATTAGGTGGCATTGTTTAAAGTGGCTAGTGGTACATTTTTGCATAATTTCCATCAATTCCCATTTTTAAAGTGGCTGGAGTTGAGTCAGTATGTTGACAGCGGCCGCTAAATGTTAGTGGTGGCTGTTTAACAGTCTGATGGCCTTGAGATAGAAGCTGTTTTTCAGTCTCTCGGTCCCTGCTTTGATGCACCTGTACTGACCTCGCCTTCTGGATGATAGCGGGGTGAACAGGCAGTGGCTTGGGTGGTTGTTGTCCTTGATGATCTTTATGGCCTTCCTGTACATCGGGTGGTGTAGGTGTCCTGGAGGGCAGGTAGTTTGCCCCCGGTGATGCGTTCTGCAGACCTCACTACCCTCTGGAGAGCCTTACGGTTGTGGGCGGAGCAGTTGCCGTACCAGGCGGTGATACAGCCCGACAGGATGCTCTCGATTGTGCATCTGTAGAAGTTTGTGAGTGCTTTTGGTGACAAGCCGAATTTCTTCAGCCTCCTGAGGTTGAAGAGGCGCTGCTGCGCCTTCTTCACAACGCTGTCTGTGTGGGTGGACCAATTCAGTTTGTCCGTGATGTGTACACCGAGGAACTTAAAACTTTCCACCTTCTCCACTACTGACCCGTCGATGTGGATAGGGGGGTGCTCCCTCTGCTGTTTCCTGAAGTCCACAATCATCTCCTTTGTTTTGTTGACGTTGAGTGTGAGGTTATTTTCCTGACACCACACTCCAAGGGCCCTCACCTCCTTCCTGTAGGCCGTCTCGTCGTTGTTGGTAATCAAGCCTACCACTGTAGTGTCGTCCGCAAACTTGATGATTGAGTTGGAGGCGTGCATGGCCACGCAGTCGTGGGTGAACAGGGAGTACAGGAGAGGGCTCAGAACGCACCCTTGTGGGGCCCCAGTGTTGAGGATCAGCGGGGTGGAGATGTTGTTACCTACCCTCACCACCTGGGGGCGGCCCGTCAGGAAGTCCAGGACCCAGTTGCACAGGGCGGGGTCGAGACCCAGGGTCTCGAGCTTGATGACGAGTTTGGAGGGTACTATGGTGTTAAATGCTGAGCTGTAGTCGATGAACAGCATTCTCACATAGGTATTCCTCTTGTCCAGATGGGTTAGGGCAGTGTGCAGTGTGGTTGCGATTGCGTCGTCTGTGGACCTATTGGGTCGGTAAGCAAATTGGAGTGGGTCTAGGGTGTCCGGTAGGGTGGAGGTGATATGGTCCTTGACTAGTCTCTCAAAGCACTTCATGATGACGGAAGTGAGTGCTACGGGGCGGTAGTCGTTTAGCTCAGTTACCTTAGCTTTCTTGGGAACAGGAACAATGGTGGCCCTCTTGAAGCATGTGGGAACAGCAGACTGGGATAAGGATTGATTGAATATGTCCGTAAACACACCAGCCAGCTGGTCTGCGCATGCTCTGAGGACGCGGCTGGGAATGCCGTCTGGGCCTGCAGCCTTGCGAGGGTTAACACGTTTAAATGTTTTACTCACCTCGGCTGCAGTGAAGGAGAGCCCGCAGGTTTTGGTAGCGGGCCGTGTCAGTGGCACTGTATTGTCCTCAAAGCGGGCAAAAAAGTTATTTAGCCTGTCTGGGAGCAAGACATCCTGGTCCGCGACGGGGCTGGTTTTCTTTTTGTAATCCGTGATAGACTGTAGACCCTGCCACATACCTCTTGTGTCTGAGCTGTTGAATTGCGATTCTATTTTGTCTCTGTACTGGGACTTAGCCTGTTTGATAGCCTTGCGGAGAGAATAGCTACACTGTGTGTATTCGGTCATGTTTCCGGTCACCTTGCCCTGGTTAAAAGCAGTGGTTCGCGCTTTCAGTTTCACGCGAATGCTGCCGTCAATCCACGGTTTCTGGTTTGGGAATGTTTTAATCGTTGCTGTGGGTACGACATCGTCAATGCACTTCCTAATGAACTCGCTCACCGAATCAGCATATTCTTCAATGTTGTTGTTGGACGCAATGCGGAACATATTCCAATCCGCGTGATCGAAGCAGTCTTGAAGCGTGGAATCAGATTGGTCGGACCAGCGTTGAACAGACCTGAGCGCGGGAGCTTGTTGTTTTAGTTTCTGTTTGTAGGCTGGAATCAACAAAATGGAGTCGTGGTCAGCTTTTCCGAAAGGAGGGCGGGGGAGGGCCTTATATGCGTCGCGGAAGTTAGTATAACAATGATCCAGGGTTTTACCAGCCCTGGTAGCACAATCGATATGCTGATAGAATTTAGGGAGTTTAGTTTTTAGATTAGCCTTGTTAAAATCCCCAGCTACGATGAATGCAGCCTCAGGGTGTGTGGTTTCCAGTTTACAAAGAGTCAGATAGAGTTCGTTCAGGGCCATCGATGTGTCTGCTTGGGGGTGTGCGAATTGGACCATTTTCTGTCCTGCTAAGCATTCAAAAAGTAACGAGTACTTTTGGGTGTACAAAAAAAGTACATCATTTTATTTAGGAATGTAGTGAAGTAAAAGGTCTTAAAAATATGAATAGTAAAGCATAGTACAGATACCCCAAAGTAGTACTTTCAAGTATTTTTTACTTAAGTACTTTACACCACTGTGTGTGTGTGTGTGTGTGTGTGTGTGTGTGTGTGTGCGTGTGTGTGCGTGTGTGTGTGTGTGTGTGTGTGTGTGTGTGTGTGTGTGTGTGTGTGTGTGTGTGCGCGCACTCCTCTGGCTTCTCTGTGCTTCTGGGACTCATAAGGTGTGTGTGACCTGAGGTGTTGCTGTGTGAAGCTAGTCTGAAGCTTTTGCTATGACCTGAAGTCAAGATGAAAGCTTGTTCATCAATACATCCATGTTTCTGCATGTTCACAGTGCATGTACACACAAATACACACACACACAAACACACACACAATCCACTTCAATCAGTGTAGATGATTGCGCCGGAGAGGATGGCTGCTGTTTCATTGGCTCGTAACCAACCGTGCTATTTTGTTGGTCTTTTCGTGTTGTTCACACCACAGAGGTCAACACAGTCGCTACAGTCCCATTAGTTTTTGTTGCAGCCTCGTTTGAATGTCGCGGTAGCGCACATTTGTACGGAATGGGGTGAGTTTATGTTAACTACCAATTGGATACCACGAAATTGGGGTAGAAAAAGGGGTAAAAAAAAAGAAAATATATGAAGAAAAAAAACATAAAAGTAAAACAAGTAAAAAACAAGAAAAAAAAGACTCCAGCCACCTTAGTCATAGACTGTTCTCTCTGCTACCGCACGGCAAGTGGTACGGAGCGCCAAGTCTAGATCCAAGAGGCTTCTAAACAGCTTCCACCCCCAAGCCATAAGACTCCTGAACATCTAATCAAATGGCTACCCAGACTAGTTCCAATGCCCCCCAGTCTTCTACGCTGCAGCTACTCTCTGTCATTATCTATGCATTGTCACTTTAATAACTCTACCTACATGTATATATTACCTCAATTACCGTGACTAGGGGCCTCTCGAGTGGTGCAGTGGTCTAAGGCCCTGCATCACAGTGCCAGCTGTGCTACTGGAGATTCTGGGTTCGAAGCTCTGTCACAGCCGGCCACGACCGGGAGACCCATGGGGCGGAGGAGAATTGGCCCAGCGTTGTCTGGGCCTGGCCGGCAGGGATGTCCTTGTCCCATTGCGCACTAACAACTCCTGTGGTGAGCCTGGGCGCAGTGCACGCTGACACACTCGCAAGGTGTACATTGCCCAGGTTAGTTGGGCAGTGTGGCTTGGTTGGGTTGTGTTTTGGAGGACTCACGGCTCTTGACCTTCGCCTCTTTTGAGTTTGTACAGGAGTTGCAGCAATGAGACAAGACTGTAACTACCAATTGGGGTGAAAAAGGGGTTCATATATATATATATATATATAAAATAAATACCTCGACTAACCGGTGCCCCAGCACATTGACTCTGTACTGGTATCCCCTGTATATAGCCTCGCTAATGTTATTTTACTGCTGCTCTTTAATTATTTGTTACTTTTATTTCTAACTTTTTTTTTAGGTATTTTCTTAAAACTGCATTGTTGGTTAAGGGCTTGTAAGTAAGCATTTCACTGTAAGGTCTACACCTGTTGTAGTCGGCACGTGACAAATAAAATTTGATTGGATTTGATGTAGTTCTCTACATATGCTGAGAGACTGCCTGTCTTACACAGGAACACACACAGAGATGGTTATATAACCACAGTCTAATTAGTTGTCCAGACGTCCCTAAAAATGACCATGTCCTCCTCTCCTTTCCCCACTCTGTCTCTTCTCTGTCTGTGGTCTATAGCGTAGTGTTTGTCTGTATATGTGTGTGTGTGTCTGTATATGTGTGTGTGTGTGTGTGTACTGTATGTGTGTGTGTGTGTAGACTCTAGACCACAGATTTAAATACAGACTTCAGCTTCCAGCACAACCAGGGCCTCAATCATCTCCAGAAATATTAGCTGACTGTCATTTGCAGATGTGAAAAACACATTTCATTCCAGAAGAAAATATAGTATTTCTCTCCCAGAGTATAATAACTGGGAAGCGATTAACTCTTTGTCCCAGCTAGGACAGACATTAGGGAAGCTAATATATAAACGGAACCTAGTTGTCTGGTTCTGCCATGTAATAAAAATCATATAGCATTGCTGGTTCATGGTTTATTTTTTACATATTACCACTCCACCATTTAGTCATAATCTGTAGCTTTTCACATTCACTCTCTCTCCCTCTCCCCGTCTCTCTCTCCCTCTCATCTCACTTGCTATCTCTCCGTTTCTCTCTCTCTTTCAACATCACCCTCATGCTACATTGCATAGCAAAGACAGCGCTTCCTTGCTTTCTGTGGATCAAAACTGTTCTCCCACATAGAAATCCTCTGTCTCTCATGCATTTCAAAGCTCTATATGTAAATCCCATGGAGATGGGGAAAGGGACAGAATCCTATTGCCCGTACGATTGCCATAAGATTTAAATTCATGACACGCACCCCATTCACAACCATGACTTTAACATTCAGTGGACGTTTGCCTCCAGCCTTTTAAGTGCTCTTTGATCTTCAGGACACAGCCAATAGAGAGAAGAAGACTATAAAAGCTGAACGGACACACATGTAAATACACGTAGACCTTCACAAACACATCATCGCACAAACAAACACACACACGTCGACATGACAGTGTTGTCAGCATCAGGTTGCCATTCCTGAGCCCATGCCAATGTCAGACAATAGACATTGCATTTGGAGAGAAGCCCAAGCCTGTGTGATGTGTCAAGACGTCATTGGCTACTGCCATGGAGGGCATTTGGGCAGCGAGCATTAGGTGTCATACGGGTTAGTACTTTCATATCCTTGCAGATGAAGGAGAGGAGACGAGGAGAAGAAACCATTTAAGAGTATTGTGATGGACCCGAGTTCATGTTGGGACAGAGAGAAATTATCCCAGTGTTGTCTTGTCTACATGATGGGCACTTACCTTGAAAGTATGAAGAAAGCAGTAATGGGCACTTTCACCAGAGAAATTACCAATTTTCGGAGTACACAGAGGTGACACACTCCTGCTGAGTGCTTTTAACCACCATCTGCTGTTTACTAAGGATCTGAAGAGGAAACCAGCCTAGGTCTCCTTACCATTATTTACTTGGAACCAGTCAGTCCATCACACACTTTCCTTTTGGAGAGCCGTCTGAGACATCGGAGTTTCCTACAAAGCAACGCTGCATTAAATAACAAATCACTTCAGAGCCAAAGTTACACTTCAAGAGAGAACCTGTGGTAGTGGTGCCACCGTAAACTAATAATGCGTTCCCACTCCGGCAAGACAGGAGGACCAACGATGACAGCTCAATAATTAATGCTTCTCATTTAGTTGTTTTTCTTCTTGCCCTATTACAATTGACTATGGGTGGCTTCCAATGGGCCCAGACAAGGCATTCATAACAACACAAAGAATGAGTTAGGAAGATGTTTACCGATGAGGTCAGTACAGATGCTCAGTGGATGGACAAACCATCTGCTCTCTTCACACTACTCCTGACTGAGGAGGGAAGTCACAGACACTGTGTCCCAAATGGCGCACTATTGGCTTTATAGTGCACTACTTTTGACCAGGACCTATATATAGGGAATTGGGGTACCACTACCAGCCAACCATCAATGACTGCTAGCTTTGTAAGTAGAACGTAAAGTGTTTGTACTTTCACAACAGAGTAGGCAGAGTAAGCATGGTTATGATGAATTATTAATATTTCATTTGTTTAATATATCTTTTTTACCTTTATTTAACTAGGCAAGTCAGTTAAGAACAACTTCTTATTTACAATGACAGCCTAGGAACAATGGGTTAACTGCCTTGCTCAGGGGCAGAACAGATTTTTACCATGTCAGCTCGGGGATTTGATCTAGCAACCTTACGGTTACTAGTCCAACACCCCAACCACTAGGCTATCTGCCACCCCAAGATGTATAAGAGGGTGTAATTGACCTCTTAGAATGGAAAGGGAAGGGAACGGGGATACCTAGTCAGTTGTACAACTGAATGCATTCAACTGACATGTGTCATCTGCATTTAACCCAACCCCTCTGAATCAGAGAGGTGCGGGGGGCTGCCTTAAAGGGACCCTTTACCTGGTGGCACTGTCAGTGGGGGGACATTTGTTTGCCAACACCTTTGACATCTAAGTATAATAAGAGCACAGTCAACTCCGACAAACTTAATGGCGTGTCGCTGCTTTGAAGGTGTACACCAAACTGGAGAACGCAGATACACAGAGATCTATTTCAGTGCAATGCACTTTAATGCACTTATCAGATGTCATCACTCTGCACTAAACTGTAAAATGAGAGGTCCCTTGGTAGTCTGACCATGCCAATTATCCTCTTATAAAATGGTACATGTACATTCCCCCTGGTCTCCAGATACTGCAGATCCCCTCCATAAAATCATAATATGATCAAGTTGCCCTTTTCACTGCCGTGCTCTCTTACAGCTTCTACGAGAGTCCCTCAGCTGTAAATCATTTAGCTGAAATTCCAGTGTTCCATTTGCCTTGAGATGTTGTAAAACCCCTGTGAATACTTTGATGAATCAAAGAGCAGGACCTGTAGGGTAATATAACACGTAAATGTACGACCTAGCCTACTGATCTTAGTTGACTAGAGAGATTCTGCTTCCCCAAACTGATCATTATGGCTACTGTATCCTACTAGACACTTTGTAAATGTCCCCTGCTTGTTAAATAAGACATCAGTTATTATACAGTTGAAGTCAGAAGTTTACATACACCTTAGCCAAATACATTTAAACAAAGTTTTTATTTTATTTTGCCAGGTAAGTTGACTGAGAACACATTCTCACTTACAGCAATGACCTGGGGTAATAGTTACAGGGGAGAGGAGGGGGATTAATGAGCCAATTGTAAGCTGGGGATGATTAGGTGACCGTGATGGTATGAGGGACAGCTTGGGAATTTAGCCAGGACACCGGGGTTAACACCCCTACTCTTACGATACGTGCCATGGGATCTTTAATGACCTCAGAGAGTCAGGACACCCGTATAACATTCCATACAAAAGACAGCACCCTACACAGGGCAATGTCCCCAATCACTGCCCTGGGGTATTGGGATATTTATTAAGACCAGAGGAAAGAGTGCCTCCTTGCTGGCCCTCCAACACCACTTCCAGCAGCATGTGGTCTCCCATCCAGGGACTGACCAGGACCAACCCTACTTAGCTTCAGAAGCAAGCCAGCAGTGGGATATGCTGCTGGCGCAATTCCTGACATTTAATCCTAGTAAAAAAATCCCTGTTTTAGGTCAGATAGGATCACCACTTTATTATAAGATTGTGAAATGTCAAAATAATAGTACAGAAAATTATTTATTTCAGCTTTTATTTCTTTCATCACATTCCCAGTGGGTCAGAAGTTTACATACACTCAGTATTTGGTAGAAATGCCTTTAAATTGTTTAACTTGGGTCAAACATTTCGGGTAGCCTTCCACAAGCTTCCCACAATAAGTTGGGTGAATTTTGGCCCATTCCTCCTGACAGAGCTGGTGTAACTGAGTCAGGTTGTAGGCCTCCTTGCTCGCAGGCAATTTTTCAATTCTGCCCACAAATTTTCTATAGGATTGAGGTCAGGGCTTTGTGATGGCCACTTCAATACCTTGATTTTGTTGTCCTTAAGCCATTTTTCCACAACTTTGGAAGTATGCTTGGGGTTGTTGTCCATTTGGAAGACCCATTTGCGACCAAGCTTTAACTTCCTGACTGATGTCTTGAGATGTTGCTTCAATATATCCACATCATTTTCTTCCCTCATGATGCCTTTTATTTGGTGAAGTGCACCAGTCCCTCCTGCAGCAAAGCACCCCCACAACATGATGCTGCCACCCCCGTGCTTCACGGTTGGGATGGAGTTCTTTGGCTTGCAAGCTGCCCCCTTTTTCCTCCAAACATAACGATTGTCATTATGGCCAAACAGTTCTATTTTTGTTTCATCAGACCAGAGGACAAAAAGAGAAATCTTTGTCCCCATGTGCAGTTCCAAACCATAGTCTGGCTTTTTTATGGCGGTTTTGGAGCAGTGGCTTCTTCCTTGCTGAGCGGCCTTTCAGGTTATGTTTATATATGTCACGCCCTGACCTTAGAGAGCTTTTTATGTCTCCATTTTGGTTTGGTCAGGGTGTGATTTGAGTGGGCATTCTATATTCATTTTTCTATGTTTTGGTATTTCTTTGTTTTGGCCGGGTGTGGTTCTCAATCAGGGACAGCTGTCTATCGTTGTCTCTGAATGGGAACCATACTTAGGTAACATTTTCCCACCTGTGTTTTGTGGGTAGTTATTTTCTGTTTAGTGTTTTCTGCACCTGACAGAACTGTTCTTCGCTGTTTCTCGTTTTGTTATTTTTGTTCTAGTGTTCAATGTTAATAAAAAATCATGAACACTTACCACGCTGCGCTTTGGTCCGATCCTTCTTCATGCAACGATAACCGTTACAATATAGGACTTGTTTCACTGTGGATATAGATACTTTTGTACCCTTTCCTCCAGAATCTTCACAAGGTCATTTGCTGTTGTTCTGGGATTGATTTTCACTTTTTGCACCAAAGTACATTTATCTCTAGGAGACAGAATGCGTCTCCTTGTCATCCTGAACGGTATGACAACTGCGGGGTCCCATGGTGTTTATACTTGCGTACTATTGTTTGTACAGATGAATGTGGTACCTGCAGGCGTTTGGAAAGTGCTTGGCTGATTTCTTTTGATTTTCCCATGATGTCAAGCAAAGAGGCACTCAGTTTGAAGGTAGCCCTTGAGATACATCCACAGGTACACCTCCAATTGACTCAAATTATCTCAATTAGTCTATCAGAAGCTTCTAAAGCCGTGACATCATTTTCTCTAATTTTCCAAGCTGTTTAAAGCCACAGTCAACTTAGTGTATGTAAACTTCTGACCCACTGGAATTGTGATACAGTGAATTTTAAGTGAAATAATCTGTCTGTAAACAATTGTTGGAAAAATTACTTGTGTCATGAACAAGGTAGATGTCCTAACCGACTTGCCAAAACTTTAGTTTGTTAACAAGACATTTGTGGACTGGTTGAAAAACAAGTTTTAATGAGTCCAACCTAGGTGTATGTAAACTTCCGACTTCAACTGTAGATGTATGCCACTGGATTTCTACTCACTATGATGGCTCCCCTGAGGATAAGCTTGTCCTGAAACACATTACTTAGGTGTTCTCTCACCTTGGACAGATATTCAGTAAGAAAATTAGAAATCAATGGATTTCAATCAATCGTCTCTGATGGAGAAAAAAATTGAATGGAGACAGAGTTCACTGCCAAGGTGCTGTACAGCTGTCTAAGGCCTGGGACGTGCACAGACACAAGCACACACACACTCTAAGGACTCTGTGGGAGTGGGGTTCTACTTCATTGACCCCGGGTACAGCAGAGATGAGTGCTACATCGATACTCTCATTGATTAAGATCGTGACTGCTACTGTCAGAACCCCATCGCACACCATCGGAGAGAAACCCAGGGAGGGAAGAGAGAGGCGGAAAGAGAGGAGAGGAGAGGAGAGGGAGGGAGGGTCAGGTCAAGCAGAAGAGGGCCAGAGAGCCTGGCTGGATTCCAACATCTATTTATAGGCTGACCGGTCATCTGAGCTGGTCCCATGGTTACAAAGGTGTGGCCATTGTAGACAATGCAATTAGAGTGACAAATCGAATGTAGAGTGGGGACAGTGTTCAGTAAGTGTGTGGTCAAACACACACACACACAGGCACGCAGGGTCAAACACACAAACACAAATACACACACACACAGGCATGCAGGGTCAAACACACAAACACAAATACACACACACACAGGCACGCAGGGTCAAACACACACACACACAGGCACGCAGGGTCAAACACACAAACACAAATACACACACACACACACATTCCACCTTAGCCACAGAGGAAATCTTCCCACAATCGATCATTCCCCCTCTCTCCTTCGACCGTGGCCTCGTGTTGTGCTGGCTCTTTGAGTGTGAGTGTGTGTTTGTGTGTTTTGTTTGAGGCACCAGGGCTGGGAGAGGTGAGAGTAGAGCTAATTTGAAATTAATTATTTGAATATGGCAGCAAGTCAATGGTTACACCTGTTGATAATTGTTTGTTCTGTCATGTCTATTCTGCTCTCAAGCATGAAACTTTTAATTGCACTCAGTACCAACTCTCTAGTATGCTTGGCTGTTCGCTTATGATTATATAACACACACACACACACACACACACACACACACACACACACACACACACACACACACACACACACACACACACACACACACACACACACACACACACACACACACACACACACACACACACACACACACACACTCTCCCTGTTGGCTTTAAAGACTGTGCATGGATTTTAGTTTCACATTTCAAGTTGTTTGAGTCCTATGTACGGGATACACATGGTATACAACATCTAACAAAATGCTTACTTGCAGGTTCCTTCTCAACAATGCAACAACGATAAGAAATAAGAAAAGATAAGACTAAGAACATAAAGTAAATGGCAGTAGATTTGAATAAAGATTTTAGCAATATGTATAATACAGGAAAGCACAATTTATAGTTCAATATCTACACGTGTATTGCGGAAGGGGGGGATGGGGGGACAAGTGCTACCACGCCCACACCAGTAGAATGACCCTTTTTGGAGCTGAAAGACGATGGCCAGAGCTTACCCACGATGTTGCACAACGATTTAAGTCAATAAATAAATGTTTTAGTCAAGGTATGATATTCATGTATTTGGGCGTAAAGTGACAGATGTGAACTGCCCACTCTTTTTAGCCTACGTTTCTTTTCAGAGCGTTATTTGAATGTTACCACCCACCAGCATGACATTGTTCATTACTCAGAAACAGCTGCAAAGTTATTCCCCTTTGTGACTGAGATGAGCCAAACAGCCTTGTGTCCACTTGGCCACATGCACATTTGTGGCCTGCTGGAGGTCATTTTGCAGGGCGCTGGCAGTGCACCTCCTTGCACAAAGGCGGAGGTAGCGGTCCTGCTGCTGGGTTGTTGCCCTCCTACGGCCTCCTCCACGTCTCCTGATGTACTGGCCTTTCTCCTGGTAGCGCCTCCATGCTCTGGACACTACGCTGACAGACACAGCAAACCTTTTTGCCACAGCTCGCATTGATGTGCCATCCTGGATGAACTGCACTACCTGAGCCACTTGTGTGGTTTGTAGACTCCGTCTCATGCTACCACTAGAGTGAGAGTACCGCCAGCATTCAAAAGTGACCAAAACATCAGCCAGGAAGCATAGGAACTGAGAAGTGGTCTGTGGTCACCACCTGCAGAATCACTCCTTTTTGGGGGGTGTCTTGCTAATTGCCTATAATTTCCACCTTTTGTCTATTCCATTTGCACAACAGCATGTGAAATTTATTGTCAATCAGTGTTGCTTCCTAAGTGGACAGTTTGATTTCACAGAAGTGTGATTCACTTGGAGTTACATTGTGTTGTTTAAGTGTTCCCTTTATTTTTTTGAGCAGTGTATAATCTTAGCGACTGTTCAAGCAAGAATAAAAACATAATTGTAAGTGTATGAGACCGCAAAAAAAGTAATTTTGTTTAGAAGTAATAACATTTTTAATCTAGGCTATGTTGAATGGTCGCAGGTGGCGGTGGCTTTCTTACTGCCACCAAGAGTTGCGTGACGTCAGTGTGTCGTGTACTGGAAAGGGGTCTATTCTCTGGCAAAAGCTCTGGTGGACATTCCTGCAGTCAGCATTTCAATTGCACGCTCCCTCAGAACTTGAGACATCTGTGGCATTGTGATGTGTGACAAAACTGCACATTTTAAAGTGGCCTTTTATTGTCCCCGGCACAAGGTGCACCTGTGTACTGATCATGCTGTTTAATCAGCTTCTCAATATACCACACCTGTCAGGTTGATGGATTGATTATCTTGCCAAAGGAGAAATGCTCACTAACAGGGATGTTGTCACGCCCTGACCTTCGAGCGCTGTTTTATGTCTCTAGTTGGTTTGGTCAGGGTGTGATTTGGGGTGGGCATTCTATGTTTTGTTTTCTATGTTTCTTTATTTCTATGTTTTGGCCGGTTATGGTTCTCAATCAGGGACAGCTGTCTATCGTTGTCTCTGATTGGGAATCATACTTAGGTAGCCTTTTTCCCTTTGGTGTTTGTGGGTAGTTATCTTTGTTAGTGGCACTATAGCCCTGTAAGCTTCACGGTTGTTTTTCATTTGTTGTTTTGTCTGCAGGGATGTAAACAATTTTTGTGCACAAAACTTGAGAGAGAACCTTCTGGTGTGTTTAGAAAATGTCTGGGATATTTTATTTCAGCTCAATGAAACATGGGACCAACACTTGACATGTTGCATTTATATTTTTGTTCAGTGTATATATATATATATATATATAGACAGTACCGTTCAAAAGTTTGGGATCACTTAGAAATGTCCTTGTTTTTGAAAGAAAATAAAAAAATGTGTCCATTAAAATAACATCAAATTGATCAGAAATACAGTGTAGACATTGTTAATGTTGCAAATTACTTTTGTTGATTTTTCATGGCATATCTACATCGGCGTACAGAGGCCCATTATCAGCAACCATCACTCCTGTGTTCCCATGGCACGTTGTTTTAGCTAATCCAAGTTTATCATTTTAAAAGGCTAACTGATCATTAGGAAACCCTTTTGTAAATATATTAGCACAGCTGAAAACTGTTGTTCAGATTTAAGAAGCAAATCAACTGGCCTTCTTTAGATTAGTTGAGTATCTTGAGCATCAGCATTTGTAGGTTCGATACAGAGGCTCAAAATGGCCAGAAACAAAGAACTTTCTTCTGAAACTCATTAGTCTATTCTTGTTCTGAGAAATGAAGGGTATTTCATGCAAGAAATTGCCAAGAAACGGAAGATCTCGACGCTGTGTACTACTACCTTCACAGAACAGAACAAACTGTCTCTAACCAGAATAGAAAGAGGAGTGGGAAGCCCGGTGCTCAACTGAGCAAGTGGACAAGTACATTAGAGTGTCTAGTTTGACAAACAGACGCTTCACAAGTCCTCAACTGGCAGCTTCATTAAATAGTACCTGCAAAACACCAGTCTCAGCGTCAACAGTGAAGAGGCGACTCCGGGATGCTAGCCTTTTAGGCAAAGTTGCAAAGAAAAAGCCATATCTCAGACTGACCAATAAAAAGAAAAGAGTAAGATGGGCGAAAGAACAGACGCTGGACAGAGAAGTGACCAGATCTCAAACCCATTGAGCTGCTGTGGGAGCAGCTTGACCGTATGGTACGTAAGAAATGCCCATAAAGCCAATCCAACTTGTGGGATTCAGGAAGCATGGGGTGAAATCTCTTCAGATTACCTCAACAAACAACTAGAATGCCAAAGGTCTGCAGGGCTGTAATTGCTGCAAATGGAGGATTCTTTGATGAAAGCAAAGTTTGAAGGACACAATTGCTTTCAATTAAAAAACATTATTTTTTTGTCACATGCTTTGTAAACAACAGGTGTAGACTAACGGTGAAATGATTACGGACCCTCTTTAACAATGCAGAGAGAAAAATAAATAAATAATAGAAAGATAATAACACAAGGAATAAATACACAATGCCTCACGATAAATCGCCTATATACAGGGGGATTAGTACCGATGTACAGGGGAAACTGAGGTAGATATATACACATAGATACTTCGGGATAAAGTGACTAGGCAACAGGATAGATGATAAGCAGTAGCATCCGGGTATGTGAGTTAGTGCAAAGGGGGGTCAATGCAGATATCCTGGGTAGCTATTTGGTTAGCTATTTAGCAGTTTTATGGATAAAAAAAATATGTTCATCGGTACCGCTTGCCGTGTTGAAGCAGAGAGAACAGTCTATGACTTGGGTGGCTGGAGTCTTTGAGATTTTTCAGGGCCTTCCTGGAGCTTGGCCCCAGTGATGTCTGCACTACCCTCTTTATTTGTATTTATTATGGATCTCCATTAGCTGCTGCCAAGGCAGCTACTCTTCCTGGGGTCCAGCAAAATTAAGTCAGTTATACAATTTGAAAAACATTACAATACATTCACTACAGAATTCACAACACACTAAGTGTGTGCCCTCAGGCCCATACTCTACTACCACATATATACAATGCAAAATTCAAGTGTACGTGTGTATAATGCGTATGTTATCATGTGTGTGTGTATGCATGTGTCTGTGCCTATGTTTGTGTTGCTTCAGTCCCTGCTGTTCCATAAGGTATATTTTACCTGCTTTTTAAATCTGATTCTACTGCTTGCATCAGTTAGCTGATGTGGAATAGAGTTCCATGTAGTCATTGCTCTATGTAGTACTGTGCGCCTCCCATAGTCTGTTCTGGACTTGGGGACTGTGAAGAGACCTCTGGTGGCATGTCTTGTGGGGTATGGATAGGTGTCTGAGCTGTGTGCTAGTAGTTTAAAACAGACAGTTCGGTACATTCAGCGTGTCAACACCTCTTACAAAAACAAATGATGAAGTCAATCTCTCTTCCACTTTGAGCCATGAGAGATTGACATGCATGTCATTAATGTTAGCTCTCCGTGTACTTTCAATTAAGCCGTGCTGCCCTGTTCTGAGACAATTGCAATTTTTCCATGTCCTTCTTTATGGCACCTGACCACACCACTGAACAGTAGTCTAGGTGCAACAAAACTAGGGCCTGTAGGACCTGCCTTGTTGATAGTGTTGTTAAGAAGGCAGCGCTTTATTATGGACAGACTGCTCCCAATCTTAGTGGCACGTTCCTGACCTATTTCTGTTAGTTTGTTGTATGTGTTAGTTGGTCAGGACGTGAGTTTGGGTGGGCATTCTATGTTTTCTGTTTCTATGTTGGTTTAAGGGTTGCCTGGTATGGCTCTCAATTAGAGGCAGGTGTTTGGCGTTTCCTCTAATTGAGAGTCATATTTAGGTAGGTTGTTTCACAGTGTTCTTTGTGGGTGGTTGTCTCCTGTGTCAGTGTTTGTCGCACCATACGGGACTGTTCGGTTTGTTTGTACATCGTTCCTTTTGTGTAGTCTATTTTCCCTGTTCGTGCGTTCTTAGTGTTATATGTAAGTTCGTATAGTTCAGGTTTGTCTACATTTGTTTTGTTATTTTGTTAATTATTTCAAGTGGTTTCGTTTCGTGTTTTTCCCGTCTTGTTTTATTAAAATTATGTCATCACAACCCGCTGCGCTTTGGTTCAATCACTACTCCTCCTCTTCGGTTGTAGAGGAGGAGGAATACCGTTACACTTAGCTGCTGTTGTATCAATATGTTTTGACCATGTCTGAGCTGTGTACAGTTTACAATCCAGGGTTACTCCACGCAGTTAGTCACCTCAACTTGCTCAATTTCCACATGATTCTTTATGAGATGTAGTTGAGGTTTAGGGTTTAGTGAATCATTTGTGCCAAATACAATGCTTTTAGTTTTGGAAATATTTAGGCTCTAACTTATTCCTTGCTACCCACTCCATAACTAACTGCAGCTCTTTGTTAAAAGTTGCAGTAATTTCAGTCGCTGTAGTAACTGACGTGTATAGCGTTGAGTCATCCGCATACATAGACACACTGGCCTTACTCAAAGCCAGTGGCATGTCGTTAGTAAAGATTGAAAAAAGTGTAGCTCATTGTGGTCGGATGCCAAGCAGTTGCCATAGCAAATGGTGAAGCAGCAAGTCAAGATGCTCTCAATGGTGCAGCTGTAGAACTTTTTGAGGATCTGAGGGTCCATGCCAAATATTTTCAGCCTCCTGAGGGGGAAGAGGCGTTGTCGTGCCCTCTTCACAACTCTGTTGGTGTGTGTGGACCATAGACCCCGAATAACTTGAAGCTTTCGACCCGCTCTACTAAAGCCACGTCGATGTGGATGGGGTATGCTCGGCCCTCCGTTTCCTGTAGTCCACGATCAGCTCGTTTGTCTTGCTGACGTTAAGGGAAAGGTTGTGTCCTGGCACCACAAATGAGGCCTACCACCATTGTGTTGTCAGCAAACTTAATGACGGTGTTGGAGACATACACGGCCAAGCAGTCGTGGGTGAACAGGGAGTACAGGAGGTGACTAAGCACACACCCCTGAGGGGCCCCCATGTTGAGGGTCAGCGTGGCAGATGTGTTGTTGTCTCCCCTTACCACCGTGGGGCGGCCCGTCAGGAAGATCAGGATCCAGTTACAGAGGGAGGTGTTCAGTCCCAGGGTTCTAAGCTTAGTGATGAGCTTGGAAGGTCTATGGTGTTGAATGCTGAGCTGTATGAACAACATTCTCACATAGGCGTTCCTTTTTTCCAGGTGGGAAAGGGCAGTGTGGAGTGCAATAGAGATTGCATCAACTGTGGATCTGTTGGGGCGGTATGTGAATTGGAATGGGTCCAGGGGGCTTGGGATAATGGTGTTGATGTGAGCCAAGCCCAGCCTTTCATGGGTACAGATGTGAGTGCTATGGGGCTGTAGTCATTTAGGCAGATTACCTTGGCGTTCTTGGGCACAGGGACTATGGTGGTCTGCTTAAAACATATAGGTATTACAGACAGGGTCAGGGAGAGTTTGAAAATGTCAGTGAAAACAGTCGCCCGGAACTGCTGGTGCTCTCATGCATGATTCAGTGTTGCTTGCCTCGAATTGAGCATCAAAGGCATTTAGCTCATCTGGTAAGGTCGGCAGCTGGGCAGCTCACAGCTGGGTTTTCCTTTGTAATCCATGATAGTTTGCAAGCACTGCCACATCAAACAAGTGTCAGAGCTGGCGTAGTAGGATTCAATCTTAATCCTGTATTGACGCTTGTCTGTTTGATGGCTCGTCGGAGGTCCTAGTTTCCACATTAGTGTCCCGCTCCTTGAAAGTGGCAGCTCGTGCATTTAGCTCAGTGTGGATGTTGCATGTAATCCATGGCTTCTGGTTGGGATATGTACGTACTGTCACTCTGGGGACAACGTCGTCGATACACTTACAGTATTAAAGAAGCCGGTGACTGATGTGACAAACTCATCAATGTTATCGGATGAATCCCGGATGAATCTGTGCTAGTGAAACAGTCCTGTAGCTTAGCATTCGCTTCATCAGGCCACTTACGTATTGAGTGCGACATTGGTACTTCCTGTTTGAGTTTTTGCTTGTAAGCAGGAATCAGGAGGATAGAGTTATGATCAGATTTTTCAAAGGGAAGGCATGTGTGTGTGTGTGTGTGTGTGTGGTTGTGTGTGTGTGTGTGTGTGTGAGAAGCTGCAGACTCTAATGATAAGTTGTGTAATCAGTCGGAGCAGTACCCAATAACTAATACGCTCCTCACCTGTGAACCATGACTAATTACAATGTGGCAGCATCCCTCAGCGGGGACACGTGTGTGTGTGTGTGTGTGTGTGTGTGTGTGTGTGTGTGTGTGTGTGTGTGTGTGTGTGTGTGTGTGTGTGTGTGTGTGTGTGTGTGTGTGTGTGTGTGTGTGTGTGTGTGTGTGTGTGTGTGTGGAGAGAGAAAGAGTGAAGAGGAAAGAGAAGAGAGAGGAGAGAGCGATAGAAAGATATATATATATATATACTGTATATGTAAAGAGCGAGAGAGAGAGATTGGTGTATGGCCTAATTGGTGCACTAGTTCTACTTAATCACGAATGAAACATTGATGCTGCAGTGCAGAGATCTTAATTAGCCTCCATGGCCCAACACACTTCCTATATCTCTCTCCCCCTCTCTCTCCCCCCATCTCTCTCTCTCTCTCCTACATCCCACCTCTCTCTACCTCACAATCCCACTCTCTCTCCTCTCGCCCTCCCCCCTCAAGGCCGAAACTCCTCCCTTCCTCTAATAGCAGCTTTGAAGAGTCCCACCTATACAGTAGCCTTCCAGTGAGTGTCACAACAGGTTAGCAGCATGTCTGGGCATCCCAGCATTAGAGACATGGCATGCTAACCAAGCAGCAGTGTGTAAATGGTCATGTTAATCACTGTGTGGGTGTGTGGGTTGGTGCTCAGTAAAGAAACGAACTCTGTTAATCACGGACAATATGGTTGGTTACCCTCAGGCTCAATATGCAAGACATGTTTAACCACAGTGAACTGAAGTTACATTTCTAAAGCTTCTTTAATTTTAAATTACTTTACGTTCAATTGTGAGGCTGTTCTCGGCACAGTAACCTGCTATGTAGCTCTATGTAGCTCTCGCCTCTTCAGATGACTGTGAGAGTGTGGCAGTGTCTGGACACAGGCCAGGACCCATCTCTCTACGTCTCTCTCATCCAACAGCTCTCCAGGCCCAGTAAACTATCCATCGCTTTCTTTCTTTCTCCTTTGTAATGGTGAGCATTTCATTCCTCCCCCTCTCTCTTTCAGAGAGGCATCAGTCAAGTGCTGGAGAGAATGACCATTTGTGGTCACTTGTGTGCATGAGCGTGTGGGTTTGTGTGTGCGTGTGTGATGAGCAGTCCTGGCAGCTCAGAAGAGCGGGTGTCTGTAAAGGACAACTCAAAGTCTAAGAATTGACTGTGGTCACTCTGCTCTCCAGAGCCAGGTCAGTGAGTTAATTTTTAGAGCTTCATCTGTCAGTTGAGGAGAGGAGAGGAGAGGAGAAGAAAGCAGAGAGAAGAGAAGAGGAGAGGAGATGAGAATAAATGCAAAGAAAGGAGAAGAGATTGTCCTTCTTTGAGGGACTGAAGGGGATGTGAAAGTCACAGTCTCCCTAGAAAACAGAAGAGGAGAGAGCAGTCACATGTAGGAGTATTTAACAGTTCTCTCATACTATCTACTATGCAGCATTAAGGCTGGGGGGTAAAGAGAAGCCCTAGGGGGATGCCTGTCTCTTATTTTACCTGTGTGACTGAGGTAACACATTAGTATTGTGCAGTGGAGCAGGCTGCTTGGTTAAAGTAAGAGAAAGCCCTCTGAGTTAGTCCTTGAGGCAGTGTGTGGAGGACATCTCAGCTCCAGAATCTCATGACTCCTCCGATACAGTTTGAGGACTATGGAGTCGGCGGAGTTCAGAGGCATCAATAGGGTATGACTAGGTTACAGATGGCTGTGTGTGCATTTGTGCATGTGTATGGGCACATGTTTGTGTGTGCGATTTGTGTATTTGAGATTTTATGTTGTCATGCCTACCTGCGTTAGTTTCAAGACATATGAAATGACGTTGTACTGGATGGCCGCCAGTTTGCAAGCTCCGACCCAATTTGGCTATTTTATGATTCTTTTGTAGTTCATTTTTACTTTATCTTCACAAAATGTATCTGCTATTATTTCTTACAACCGAACATTTGAAAATCAGATCGGCAGTTACTTACCCCAATTCCGGCTTCAGCTTCGACTCATCTGCCCTGGGCAGATGTAATCTCTGTAATTCCGACCCAATTTCCGGGTTATCCAAGAGGAAACGCAAGGGGGGGAGGGGGGGGTCTTGTTGAGATTAAGGTGAAGGGAAAACCAGCCACCTCTTCCCTCCATTCTGCTGGCCAATGAACAGTCACTTGATAATAAGATGGATGACCTCCGATGACGGATTTGTTCCCAAAGGGACTCTCGAATCTCCAATATTCTTCGCTTTTTTGACACATGGCTCTCTCTCCCCCATGGCTATCCAACTTAATGGATTCCTCATTCACCGGGCGGACACGGCAGTGGAATCAAGGAAATCGAGGGGGGAGGGGTTTGCCTCTACGTCAACACCAACTGGTGTTTTAACTCCAGCGTGGTGGAAGTGTCGACCCACTGTTCACCCATTTTGGAATGCCAACCGTTCTACCTCCCGAGGGAGTTGTCTGATGTTATTGTGACTGTTGTATACATTCCACCTCAGGACAAGAAAAATATTAAACTGGCACTTAACGAACTGTACTAGACTATGTCATGACGTTGCCCTCTTTGGGTACAGCGAGCACCATCCCCCTCTCTCTGTCTCCTACAACCAGGCTGCTGTGGTCAGAGAGGTCGTAAATTCATGGAGGAGATTATCTCCTCATGGCCACAGTATAGAGAGAGAGGGAGTTTTCATAGAGAGAACAAAGGAATTTCTTCCGCCTCACAGAACTGGAGGTCCGAACAACATTTATATTTTGGAGAAGGTATAAAAGATCGGTGAAGAATCCAGCTACGAACTGGTCCGTTTGGTACAATTCTTTGAAACTCATGGGAGACAATACGGCCACATTACCATAACGATGTTTATACAATAGCCTCTGATATGAGGCTTACATCTAATTGTTGTATAAGATTAATAAGTGAGGATGATACTGTTTGTGAAATTGTGTAATGTGATTTTGAACTGATTAATGAAGGAAACTCCAATTCCCTTTGGAGTTTAACTAAATCAGAGGACCACCCATGAGCACAGTTATGGTCTGGCGTCCTGGGACAGGCCCTTTTCTGCTCTTCCGAATAAAACCCCCAATCGGGTTTTCTATCACCAGACCAGCTTACCTCGATAACGAGATGCCCAAGGTTTGAGAGGAGACCGAGCTTACCTCAATTATGAGATGGCTAAAGGTTGCAGACCAGCATACCTCGATAACGAGGGGGCCAAGGTTTGAGACCAGACTGCTGAACTTTTAACCATCCCACGTGGTTAAACTCTTAGACTATCAATACCGACAGAATAAGAACAAGTCTTTGATATTAATTACTAGTCTGCAGCTAGGAATTCGGTATCATTGAACGCGACAACCGACAACCCCCGAAACATCTATTCTATAAGGACGTTGCCTCTCCTTGTTCGGGCGGTGTTCGGCGGTCTTCTAGCCATCATCGATCTATTTTTTCATTTTCCATTGGTTTTGTCTTGTCTTCCCACACCTGTTTTCAATCCCATCCATTACCTCTTGTGTATTTAACCCTCTGTTTCCCTTCATGTCTTTGTCAGAGATTGTTTCTTGTTAGTATTGTTTTTTATGTGTATAGGTGTGCGACGGGTCTTCGTACCCATATTTTGTTTGTTCGTTTCTTTTTAGTGTTATGGAGTATGTATTTGGACTTTCATTAAAAGACTCCATTTTACACTCCGTTTGACTCTCCTGCGCCTGACTTCCCTGCCACCTATACACACGACTCTGACAGACATGAATGAATGTCACTCTGAACTATCCATTCTAACCACGACAGAGAGAGAGAGAGGGCGGACAAACTCTCCGAACGGAAACAAACTTCTCAACAGAGATCCCGACGACACACTGAGCGTAAATATATATATTGATTGCAATTGTTCCCGAATGAGTGAGCGTTCATGTGCAAAGGATTAGCATTTCAATTGTTATAATTATCACTCTGTCTAACAAGCCGCCATGCCGGTTTAGCCCACTAGGGCACATCCGCTATCGTTTCCTTGTAACCATATCTACTGTTTGTTATGCATTTCTGTGAGTACTTAGTTAGTAAATAAATATTTAAAGACAATTGATGTATGAATGACTCATAGTGAAGACTGGGTTCGTGCAGATAACCAACAATTTACGACGTTTGGAATGAGACTGACGTGAGGTAAATAATAATTCATTAATTCGAAGACTAATTGATCAGATATTAAAACATCTGAAAGTTATATTAGGAAAATTCTAACTTTGTAATCTGAATATTTTCCTTGGTGCCCCGACTTCCTAGTTAATTACAGTTACATGATTAATCAGTTTAATCGCGTAATAATAATTACAGAGAGTTATTTGATGAATAAGTCTTCAGTTTTAATGATGCCAAAGACACGACAACTATAAACAAGCAAGAACACCTACACCCAGAGGCTGCTTTTCTGGTTGCCAGCAATTTTAATTCCACGCCACTAAGACACATGATGCCCAACGTCCATCAACACGTGTCCAAACGCCTCTAGGGGCGATAAAGTCCCAGACCACTGTTATTCTACCCATAAGCAAGGATACAAGGCAAGGATACAAGGCCATTCAGCAAATAAAATCATGAGTCCGTGTTCCTGCTTCCTCCTGCTTCCTGACTCCTGATTATGCTACAAGACATGCTTTGCTAGCGCTGATTGGAATATGTTTCTAGACTCTGCCGATAACATCGACGAGCTAAACCACCTCCGTCACCGGCTTCATTAGAAAATGCATCGGCAACGTTGTCCCCACGGTGAGGGTTCGCTGCTTCCCCAATCAAAAGCCCTGGATCAACAGCGAAGTTGGCGCTAAACTAAAGGACAGGACTACCGCACACAGAAGTTATCATAGACAACCCTGAGGCTACGGCCGAGGACAGGAATAAGCACAAGAAGTCCCGCTTTGTCATCAAACGAGCAAGAAGACAATATAGGAATAAGGTGGAATCATATTACACAGGCTCCGACACCCGCTGCATGTGGCAGGGGCCACAGTCCATTACGGATTACAAAGGAAGACCCAACCTTGATCCACCCAACAGCTCTACCAATGCGGCAGGTAGCCTAGTGGTTAGACTGTTGAACTAGTAAGCGAAAGGTTGCAAGATCGAATCCCAGAGCTGACGAGGTAAAAATCTGTCGTTCTGCCCCTGAACAAGGCAGTTAACCCACTGTCATTGAAAATAAGAAGTTGTTCTTAACTGACTTGTCCAGTAAAATGCATTTTATGGACGCTTTGCCAACAACAACAGCGTGCCACAACCAACCCAGAGGAGTGATCTCGCTCTCCGAGGCCGTGAGAAAGGTCTTAAGAAGGTCTTTAATCAGGTCAACACCAGCAAGGCCGCAGGGCCAGACATTGTTCCACGGCACGTTCTCAGAGTATGCGCAGAACAGCTGGCAGGCATATTCACGGTAATTTTCAACCTTTCCTTGTCCCAGTCTGTAATCCCCACCATCATTCCTGTCCCCAAGAACTCTAAGGTTTCATGCCACAATGACTACCACCCTTTAGCACTCACTTCTGCAATCATGTAGTGCTTTGAGAGGCTGGTTATGACCCACATTAACTCCACCATCCCAGACACCCTGGACCCACTCCAATTTGCACACCGCCCCAGCAGGTCCATAGACGACACAATCTCAATTGCTCTCCACATTGTCCTCACCCACCTAGATAAGAGGAATACCTATGTGAGAATGTTGTTCATTGACTACAGCTCAGCGTTCAACACCATTATCCCCTCCAAGCTTGTCACCAAGCTTAGGACTCTGGGTCTGAACACCTCCCTCTGCAACTGGATCCTGGACCCCTGAAGGCCCTAAAAATGGTTAAAACCCCAACCACATAGTAAACACATACATTTATACTGACTCTACGCACGCACGCACACACACACACACACACACACACACACACACACACACACACACACACACACACACACACACACACACACACACACACACACACACACACACACACACACACACACACACACACACACACACACACACACACACACACACACACACACACACACACATACACATACACACACACTGCTGCTACTCTGTTTATCTTATATCCTGTTGCTAGTAACCTTACCTCTATGCATATCTGCCTCCATCTCTCCAGTATCCCTGCACATTGTAAATATGGTATTGGAACTGACCCTGTCTGCTTACATACTTACTTATTGTGTTCTTCGTATTTCTTCTTATTTCTCGTGTGCTTTTTCTAGTATTACATTGTTATTGATTACTGCATTGTTGGGTTTTGAGTTTGCAAGAAAGGCATTTCACTGTACTTGTGCATGTGATCAATTTGAAACTTGATCTGAGTGTGCAGAGCGAATAGGAGGAAAGTGAAGAGCAAGAGAGAAATAAACATGTTCACAAAGGCACAAAGGCATGTGTATTTTAGAACCTGTATGACCAAGATCGTTCAGACGAGCTCACTTCTCCATTCCCCTTGAAGAAAACGCTAGAGCTAACCACTCAACTGAATGGAGGTCACCACCAACTCACAAATTCACTTACAGACCAATTTAATGTTCTACTGAATTGCCTACAACATAACACAGATGGGATCTCTGCCCCAGAAAGCCCTTTTCGCAATGGAAGGACATTTCAGAGATCCGTGACGTACCTACACACACAAAGCTTCTTTGTTATTGCATCTCCTCCCCAATCTATGTATCTATGTATCTATCCCTCTCTTTCTCTCTTTCCTCCCTCTCCCCCTCACCAAGGCAAAACTGTAAATATCCCAAGCTTGTTGCCAGAGGCTTCAGTACTGGGGTCAAAACCTGAACTACATGCAAATGTTAGAGGGGTAGATGTAGACTGCAACCTGCAACCAGTGTATTTTACAAAGACCAAGTCAAATGTACATTACATACTACCTAATGCACGTTCAACAAGGAGCACGTATAAGTGAAACCAGTCATTTGACCATGGGGTAACCAGTAATCACGGTGGTCCCGGGGGGGGGGGGGGGGGGGGGGGGTGAAATGCCCATAAAATTGTCAGAGACTCCAGCCACCCAAGTCATAGACTGTTTTCTCTGATACCGCACGGCAAGCTGTACCGGAGCGCCAAGTCTAGGACCAAAAGGCTCCTCAACAGCTTCTACCCCCAAGCCATAAGACTGCTGAACAATTAATAAAACCGCCACCGGACAATTTACATTGACCCCCTCTCCCTTTTGTACACTGCTGCTACTCGCTGTTTACTATCTATGCATAGTTACTTCACCCCAACCAACATCTACAGATTACCTTAACTAACCTGTACCTCAGCTAACCTGTTACCCCGCACACTGACTCGGTACTGGTGCCCCCTGTATGTAGCCTCGTTACTGTTATTCTTACTTTTTATTTTAATCTACTTGGTAAATATTTTCTTCTTCTTGAACTGCACTGTTGGTTAAGGGCTTGTAAGTAAGCTTTTCATGGTAAAGTCTACACTTGTTATATTCGGTGCATGTGACAAATAAAGTTTAAATTGATTTTGTGGTGTGAGGTACTCTCCCTTTTCTTTAGGGCAAAATTCTGTTCATTTCCACCCTGCTTTGGATTCCTGTCATGTCTGTCAAAGTGGTGATTGACTGCAGATCTGACTGACGGCAAACAGACCACACAGACACGTCCTTTAGTTTACAACCACCCCTACTCACCTTAAACCAACATCGTCATTCTCAGTGTACGTCATCATAGCATGGATCATAACTCCATGGTCCCTAGACACAGCTATAAGGTGGGGTTGGTGTTTTACTCCCAATGGTCCTAATATGGTAATGTATGAGACACATATCTAAGCTTATATCTTATAAATAGTACATTCAATATCCAGATGTGGCCTATGCAGGAATCTAACCACACAACTTCTTGCTCCAACCACCTGAGAACAGCGTTGGCACCTGTCATAGCAAACTAATAATCACAGGTTTATTTCAATTGGTATACAACCCCCTGTATCTTTTAACAACCGCACTTGAGCAATTATGGAGAGCTGAGTATTAGGCTGCTTTGTGGAGACAGTTTTAGACAGGAATAAAACAGGTCTGAAATATTAACAGCACGTCAACAACCATTAGCCATAGCCTCTAATTTATAACAGATCCCTAGTGTGGTTGGCCTTAGGATGGGAAAGAAATCCATACTTCACACAACACATTTTGGCACCTTCAATCTATAACTCCAACCCTGACTGGTTTTTCAAAGTAAATCATTTAGGATCATTAAGACCTCCAGACAGTTTCTGAGTACATAGGCTAGGATGAGGTTTGTACTACTTTTTATTAAAGCTACAATCTGGGATTTAACACATTCCCCCGATCTGAGATTGCACCTTTAAAGACTGTCTTCTGGCTGAATAACTGCGACCTTCTAAAGGGCTGAAGCTTGAAGGCAAATCTACAATCAGTGTTATCGCTGTAGAGACTAAGTCCTGATTCCTAAGCTGGGTCTGGGAGATAGCTGTTCACACCTGTTTAAATGTCATGGCCGATAAAGGATGATTATCAGCTTGTGTAGTTAGAAGGAAAGGAAATTGGGATGCTACAGTAGAGCAATAAGACACTCATTAAGCAGGTCCGGGATGCGTATCTGTGTTTAAACTAATGGATCAAGACAATATAAGCTGAATGGACGGATGGTTGTATCTTGGCGAGTCTGACTGAGCTATTGGCCCAGGAATTTGTTTTTGGACTGAGTTACAAAAAACTGAGAAATATGCACAAAACTAGGACAACTGATCTCAAATGTATTGCATTCCATGTACTGAATACAAGTAAAATCCAAAGCTTGCATGACACATTGCATGGTTTGACCTTGATATGCAAATATACCTTGATTTGAACAAGTTACCCGGTGTACCTGGGGAAGCCTGACGCAGGACAACGAACTTGGTATAAACTGAGTTTTTTAATAAATGTTGACAAAACTCCAAAACGACCAAAATGTACAAAACAACAAAGTGGGTATAAAACCCGCCACGCACCAACACTGAATAACACATCACATACAAACAAAACAATCTCCGACAAGGACATGGGGGGAAACAGAGGGTTAAATACACAACATGTAATTGATGGGATTGGAACCAGGTGTGAAGGAAGACAAGACAAAACCAATGGAAAATGAAAAATGGATCAGTGATGGCTAAAAGGTCGAGAATCATTAAAACTCGTTTTTCAACCACTCTACAAATGTCTTGTTAACAAACTATAGTTTTGGCAAGTCGGTTAGGACATCTATCTTGTGCATGACATAAGTCATTTTTCCAACAATTGTTTACAGACAGATTATTTCACTTATAATTCACTGTATCACAATTCCAGTGGGTCAGAAGTTTACATACACTAAGCTGACTGTGCCCTTAAACAGCTTGTAAAATTCCAGAAAATGATGTCATGGCTTTAGAAGCTTCTGATAGGCTAATTGACATAATATGTGTAAGTTGGAGGTGTACCTGTGGATGTATTTCAAGGCCTACCTTCAAACTCAGTGCCTCTTTGCTTGACATCATGGGAAAATCAAAAGAAATTAGCCAAGACCCCAGAAAAATTTGTAGACCTCCACAAGTCTAGCTCATCCTTGGGAACAATTTCCAAACGCCTGAAGGTACCACGTTCATCTGTACAAACAATAGTATGCAAGTATAAACACCATGGGACCACGAATCAATCCTAGAACAACAGAAAAGGATCTTGTGAAGATGCTGGAGGAAAAGGTACAAAAGTATCTATATCCACAGCATAACGAGTCCTATATCGACATAACCTGAAAGGCAATTCAGCAAGGAAGAAGCCACTGCTCCAAAACCGCCATAAAAAAGCCAGACTACGGTTTGCAACTGCACATGGTGACAAATATCGTACTTTTAGGAGAAATGTCCTCTGGTCTGATGAAACAAAAATAAAACTGTTTGGTCATAATGACCATATTTATGTTTGAAGGAAAAAGGGGGATGCTTGCAAGCCGAAGAACACCATCCCAACCATGAAACACGTGGGTGGCCGCATCATGTTATGGGGTTGCTTTGCTGCAGGAGGGACTGGTGCACTTCACAAAATAGATGGCATCATGAGGGAGGAAAATTATGTGGATATATTGAAGCAACATCTCAAGACATCAGTCAGGAAGTTAAAGCTTGGTCGCAAATGGGTCTTCCAAATGGACAATGATCCCAACCATACTTCCAAAGTTGTGGCAAAATGGCTCAAGGACAACAAAGTCAAGGTATTGGAGTGGCCATCACAAAGCTCTGACCTCAATCCCATAGAAACTTTGTGGACAGAACTGAAAAAGTGTGTGCGAGCAAGGAGGCCTACAACCTGACTCAGTTACACCAGCACTGTCAGGAGGAATGGGCCAAATTTCACCCAACTTATTGTGGGAAGCTTGTGGAAGGCTACCTGAAACGTTTGACCCAAGTTAAACAATTTAAAAGCAATGCTACCAAATACTACTTGAGTGTATGTAAACTTCTGACCCACTGAGAATGTGTGAAAGAAAAAAAAGCTGATATAAATAATTCACTCTACTATTATTCTGACATTTTACATTCTTAAAATAAAGTGATGATCCTAACTGATCTAAGACAGGGAATTTTTACTAGGATTTAACGTCAGGCAATGTGAAAAACGGAGTTTAAATGTATTTGGCTACGATGTATGTAAACTTCCGACTTCAACTGTACATAAGATCTCCACAGCTGCCTAGGGAGTAGGGGATAAGAGTCTATTCCGAATTGATAGCCTCTGGGCACTGGGGGTCAACAAATACAAGGTGTTTGCTCACAAACATATAGATTCACTGTGCAAATCATTTACAGAACAGGATAGGTCAATAATATTGGCTAGAATACAACACTGTGAGTCAATCCACGTTCATGATAAGTCTCTAAAAAAACAAACAATCAAACAATCAAACAATGCCCTCCTGTTTGACAATGCCCCCCCCCCTGTTTGATATTCTGGCCTGCTCACGCACACAGATGGCAAATCACTTGTTAGCATGAGAATGGAGATGATGATGCACACACCCGCATTCAAATGCTCTGAGGCGCACGGACACACACTGCCAAATAAGACTGGATATTAAAAATATTCATTCTACCAGTTTAGACACCTAATTAGGGTGCTTTAGACTAGTAAAACAACTCAATCAATTGATTAAGCACACACACACACACACACACACACACACACACACACACACACACACACACACACACACACACACACACACACACACACACACACACACACACACACACACACACACACACACACACACACATTTATTTAGATAGATAGATAGATACAGCTCTGGTATAGCCTAACAATAATAACAAAAATAATAATTTATTACGTTTTCATCTAATCCTTTTGTAGAATCTCAAGCAAAAAAACAAAGAAGCAATATATCATGACAGGTAAACCAATAGAGGCCATGTACACTGCTCAAAAAAATAACGGGAACACTTAAACAACACAATGTAACTCCAAGTCAATCACACTTCTGTGAAATCAAACTTTCCACTTAGGAAGCAACACTGATTGACAATAGATTTCACATGCTGTTGTGCAAATGGAATAGACAAAAGGTGGAAATTATAGGCAATTAGCAAGACACCCCCAAAAAAAGGAGTGATTCTGCAGGTGGTGACCACAGACCACTTCCCAGTTCCTATGCTTCCTGGCTGATGTTTTGGTCACTTTTGAATGCTGGCGGTGCTTTCACTCTAGTGGTAGCATGAGACGGAGTCTACAACCCACACAAGTGGCTCAGGTAGTGCAGCTCATCCAGGATGGCACATCAATGCGAGCTGTGGCAAAAAGGTTTGCTGTGTCTGTCAGCGTAGTGTGCAGAGCATGGAGGCGCTACCAGGAGACAGGCCAGTACATCAGGAGACGTGAAGGAGGCTGTAGGAGGGCAACAACCCAGCAGCAGGACCACTACCTCCGCCTTTGTGCAAGGAGGTGCACTGCCAGCGCCCTGCAAAATGACCTCCAGCAGGCCACAAATGTGCATGTGTCTGCTCAAACGGTCAGAAACAGACTCCATGAGGGTGGTATGAGGGCCCGACGTCCACAGCTCACAGCCCAACACCGTGCAGGACGTTTGGCATTTGCCAGAGAACACCAAGATTGGCAAATTCGCCACTGGCGCCCTGTGCTCTTCACAGATGAAAGCAGGTTCACACTGAGCACATGAGCACATGTGACAGACGTGACAGAGTCTGGAGACGCCGTGGAGAACGTTCTGCTGCCTGCAACATCCTACAGCATGACCGGTTTGGCGATGGGTCAGTCATGGTGTGGGGTGGCATTTCTTTGTGGGGCCGCACAGCCCTCCATGTGCTCGCCAGAGGTAGCCTGACTGCCATTAGGTAGTCATTTGCACAACAGCATGTGAAATGTATTGTCAATCAGTGTTGCTTCCTGAGTGGACAGTTTGATTTCACAGAAGTGTGATTGACTTGGTGTTACATTGTGTTGTTTAAGTGTTCCCTTTATTTTTTTGAGCAGTGTATTTAAAAGCTGCATCCTCTGAAGATGGGGTCAGTTCATGGCTTGAGGGAGGTAGCTGGACAAAGGATGGTAGATGATGGTGCTGGAGTCTGCTGGTGATCTTGTAGAGGGCAAGTCAGGGAACCAGCCTGAGTCTTATAGCCACAGGACTTCTCTTCCTCTCTGTGTAACACCTACTTGGCTGATGCCTCAGCAGCTCTGGGGGCCAGAAAGATCACCACACAAAGTTCAGAAGAGGAGCCAGTTATCCTCACTACGAGCCCTCTGTCTCAGCTCTGCTGTATTCCTCTGTCTCCCATTCCTCTCACCCTTCAGGTGACTCCTGAAAGTATGTTCTCAAAACATCTGGAATTGGCATCCAGATGAAACAAAACAGATGCTACTGTATCCAGATGCATTTTTCAAACAAAAGCAAGTTAGCCAAGACAAAAGGTGTTTACCTGTCAGTCAATCTGCAAATCTGTGCTTCAAAAACGGCAGATACAGTTGAAGTTGGAAGTTTACATACACTTAGGTTGGAGTCATTAAAACTCAATTTTTTGTTAAAACTTCATTGGGAAAGGGGGCAGTATTTTCACATCCGGATGAAAAGGGTGCCCAAAGTAAACTGCCTGTTACCTGTGCCTTCCGCCATGTCTGTCTCGTTGTTTGGTGGGGAGTAGGCCTCCGATGTGGATTTATTGTCTTTTGGTCGCTTACTACTCGGCATTTTCACATAGAAAGTTACAATATTGTATTAGAAAGAAACGTTTTGTTGTAAAAAGTGTCGTAAAGTAGGTTAAGCTAGATTATTTTGCAAAAACGTTGCAGGAGCCTCTCACACACAGCCGTTCACTCCAACATGCTATCTCCGCCCCGAGGTCACTGTGTTTTCAATTGATTTTCTATGGGAAACTATATTTATGAGGAACCTGGTTGCAGTTCCTATGGCTTCCACTAGATGTCAACAGTCTTTAGAAATTGGTTGATGCTTTTCTTTTGAGAAATGAAGAAGTAGAATAGTTCATTGTGAGTGTCAAGCCAAGTGGACTCTTCTGTGTGGTGCACGTGAACTGGAGCTTGCTCCACGTTGTTTTTATCCGCTATTTAACACATTATATTCCGTCTTAAATTTTATCGATTACTTACGTTTTAGGATATCTAAGGTTGGATTAGGAAAGTTGTTTGAAATGTTTGAACCAAGTTTACAGGTAATTTATTAGATACTTTGTAGTCATGTTGGGTGAGTTGGAAACGGTGTATTTCTGAATCGAAGAAGGAATTTATCGAACAAAAGGACCATTTGTGACGTTTCTGGGACATTTTGGAGTGCCAACAGAAGAAGTTGTTTTTCATGTGTTGGTATGCTGGGCGCTGTCCTCAGATAATCGCATGGTTTGCTTTCGCCGTAAAGCCTTTTTTAAATCTGACATGGAGGCTGGATTAACAACAAGTTAAGCTTTATTTTTGATGTATTGCACTTGTGATTTTATGAAAGTAAAATATTTATCGCTCTGCAATTTCACCGGATGTTGTCAAGGTGGGACGCTAGTTTTTAACAAACTATAGTTTTGGCAAGACGGAAGCACGGGGCTGGCAGCATCATGTTGTGGGGGTGGTTTGCTGCAGGAGGGACTGGTGCATTTCACAAAATAGATGGCATCATGAGGAGGAAAATTATGTGGATATATTGAAGCAACATCTCAAGACATCAGTCAGGAAGATAAAGCTTGTTCGCAAATTGGTCTTCCAAATGGACAATGACCCCAAGCATACTTCCAAAGCTGTGGAAAAATAGCTTAAGGACAACAAAGTCAAGGTATTGGAGTGGCCATCACAAAGCCCTGACCTCAATCCCATAGAAACTTTGTGGGCAGTACTGAAAAAGCACATGCGAGCAAAGAGGCCTACAACCTGACTCCGTTACACCAGCTCTGTCAGGAGGAAAGGGCCAAAATTCACCCAACTTATTGTGGGAAGTTTGTGGAAGGCTACCCGAAACGTTTGACCCAAGTTAAACAATTTAAAGGCAATGCTACCAAATACTAATTGAGTGTATGTAAACTTCTGACCCACTGGGAATGTGATGAAAGAAATAAAAGCTGAAATAAATCCTTCTCTCTACTATTATTTTGTTATTTCACATTCTTAAAATAACTGAAAATACATTGTTACTTGGATTAAATGTCAGGAATTGAGAAAAACTGAGTTTAAATGTATTTGGCTAAGGTGTATGTAAACTTCAGACATCAACTGTATATGCAAGAAAAACTGATTAAACTGAATAAAAAGCAATAATTAAAACCACCTAAAAATAACCAAAACTATATGGTCAAATTTACAGCAGATCCATGCATAGGCTGCTACTAGGGTGTCATAGCAATGATAGAAATGGCAGGATCCTAATGCTTCAGCATTATCATTTTCCTCTGGGACAAATAACTACACAACAGGAAAGACTCCTCAAGTGAAAAAGTGGAAACTCAAATGATTCAATCAAGGAGGATTTTTCTGTTGCGAGGGCATTTCAGATTGAAAGCTATTTCCTTTATGCGGTGTGGCTCCTTGCAGTGATATTTGTATATAATGGACAGTGGAATACTAAGCAGCAGAGTGCCAGCAGCATTGTTAAAGACTGTAGTTAGGGAAATGAAGCCTCCGTAGCCTCGTAGAGAATCTCAGGCATTCTAGAAGAGCTTGAATCCCTGACATGTTGTTTCAAAAGGCCTGCAGTGAGACACATAGTGCTAGGAATTCAACGATAGTAAATGGAGAGTGGGAGAGAGAGAGAGGTCCAGTTGTCGGTTTGATGCAAGCTGCATCGCTTTCTCGGGTCCCCGACTGGACAGAAAAGTCAGTGAAGACAAACACACACATGTACACACACACACACTTTCCAAGCCACAGCAGAGCTGGATCGCTGAAGTGACTAACACACAAACACACACCGCAGCAGAAGACCAGCCTGTGTATTCTCTCATTGGACACAAGGTCACTGCATTCCCTTGTTGTTTTGTTTTGTGTTTCTGTTGAATGAAAATTAGATCCAGGCTCAGAATAGGACTGCAGGGTGACAGGATGAATGACTCTGTCTATGAAAGACAAAGAGAGAGAGAGAGAGAGAGAGAGAGAGAGAGAGAGAGAGAGAGAGAGAGAGAGAGTGTGAGAGAGAGAGAGAGAGAGAGAGAGAGAGAGAGAGAGAGAGAGAGAGAGAGAGAGAGAGAGGAGAGAGAGAGAGAGAGAGAGAGAGAGAGAGGAGAGAGAGAGAGAGAGAGAGAGAGAGAGAGAGAGAGAGAGAGAGAGAGAGAGAGAGAGAGAGAGAGAGAGAGAATGCCCTTGCCCTCCATATATAAATATCCGTTTGGAGGAGGCTGCCTACTTGTCTGTTCACATAAGTTAAATATGCAACGTCCTCATCCCCTGTTCCCACACAGTCTGTACACACACAGTCAGAGATGCTCGGCCTAGTCAGAGAAGCACCGCACCACACATATTGCAAACAAAACTTTGTGACTACTAATAGTTTCTATCCCTCCCCATGCATTTTAAGTGGAGTTGTCTGTCCGCTGGGGTCAACACTCTATTACGACTACAGAAGGTGTACAGTTTCCTGCCAACCTGTAGTTCTGGCCATGTACTGAGGGGGCATTACAGCTCTACCTGACTGTCACTGCAGCTACTTTCCTTTTAATTACACCTGTCAGCAGCAGGACCTGCTAGCTCTTACAGAGGTCACATGTCCCCTCTATGATCACATGCTTTTTATTTGTTTTTTCTTCTAGAGCAAGTCAGGGGTATTTTCAGTTCAATATTCCTATCCACTTAGGAAGCTCTGCGGACTGTATTGAATCAGGCAATAACGAGAATATGAGAATGTGCAGTGATTAGAAAACACAATTAGTCGTGAGGGCCGGGAGTAAATGGATGTTTCTGCAGGATGCCTGTCATTGGAGGGCAGACTGGTGCTGCGTCCGTAGGGCTCTGGTCAAAAGTAATGCACTATATAGGGAATAAGGTGCCATTTGGGACGCAGACTAGCAATTAAAAAGAGGGGACGATAGATAGCGTGCCACTGAATATCACCAAATACTATAGGAACAACACATCAGCTAATGCTTTCACTAGTTTAATAAAAATTTTCCCTTTAATCTGTGTTTGATGTCATAATTTTCCATGTAGGACTCAAATTCAATTACTTTTATGTGATGTGTATCTTTCCTCGTCGGTTATTGATGTCCCGTGGTGAAATCTACAGCCGCGGCCAAAAGTTTTGAGAATTACACAAATATTAATTTTGGGGGGGGGGGGGGGGGGGGGGTTCAGTTAATTTGCATGGCAAAGAGGGACTTCACAATTAATTACAATTCATCTGATCACTCTTCATAACATTCTGGAGTATATGCAAATTGCCATCATATAAACTGAGGCAGCAGACTTTGTGAAAATTAATATTTGTGTCATTCTCAAAATTTTGGGCCACTACTGTACAGAGCAAGAGTGTTCCCCATCCATTGCATTGAAAAGGATAATTAGGGTACAAAGAGAGAGACAGCAAGAGACAGCAAGAGTGAGAGAAAGCGAGGGAGAGAGCGAGCAAGAGAGAGAGACAACGGAAATATGCAAACGAAGCTAGAACGCCCCAATAGGATCTTGCTAGCTCATGCTTGGCTCTGCCACCTCCATGCTTGTTCTGCCCACTATGGCTCATTTGGTCCCATTTGAAATGACAGGCTGTGGTCTATCTTGGTTTGGTTATAAAAATCTTTGGTATTGCTTTCTTAGATACAGTACACAGTTTAAGTCAGAAGTTTACATACACCTAGGTTGGAGTCATTAAAATGCTGTTTTTAACCACTCCACAAATTTCTTGTTAACAAACTATAGTTTTGGCAAGTCGGTTATAACATTTACTTTGTGCATGATACAAGTCATTTTTCCAACAATTGTTTACAGACAGATTATTTCACTTATAATTCACTGTATCACAGTGGGTCAGAAGTTTACATACACGAAGTTGACTGTGCCTTTAAACAGCTTGGAAAATTCCAGATAATTATGTCATGGCTTTAGAAGCTTCTGATATTGTTAGGTGAGAATTATCGGTTAATTGAATGATTAGAATATTCCGCCCTGAAACATATATTTGTATGGAAGTGATTAGAATGTATAACATCATAATCAATAAATGTGTAGTCTAGTCAGAATTAGGGTAAAGACAATATGTCTTTATGGTATTATAAACACAGACTGTCTGAGCTTGGTGCCTGTCACGTTCCTGACCTGTTTTCTGTTGTTTTTGTATATGTTTAGTTGGTCAGGGCGTGAGTTGGGGTGGGCATTCTATGTTATGTGTTTCTATGTTGGGTTAAATGTGTTGCCTGACATGGTTCTCAATTAGAGGCAGGTGTTTGAAGTTTCCTCTGATTGAGAACCATATTAAGGTAGGCTGTTCTCACTGTTTGTTTGTGGGCGATTGTTGCTGTGTCTGTGTTTGTGCACCACACGGTACTGTTTCATTTTGTTTAGTCTGTTTGTGCGTTCTTCGTTTTATGTTAGTTCGCATGTTCAGGTCTGTTGACGTCGTTTGTTGTTTTGTAGTTTGTCTTGTATTTTTGTATTCGTTATTATAATTAAATTCATTATGTCTACATACCTCGCTGCGTGTTGGTCCGATCCATGCTCCTCCTCGTCTGAGGAGGAGAACGACTTCGACAGCCGTTACAGTGCCGACCTGACTAGAGACTAGAGATTTGGGAGAAGAACAGGGAGTATGTCTCAAGGACAAGGTCTCTGGCGGCTGGGTAGCAGGACATGTGTGTGCGTCTGTTTGTATGGGTGTGTGTGTGTGTGTGCGTCTGTTTGTATGCATGTGTGTGTGTGTGTGTGGTTGTGTGAATGTGTGGGAGTGAGAAGTCAGTATAAAATAAATTGTTTTGTATTCATGACTTTAGGACGTTCCCGTGAATAAACCTTTTTGACTGTCTATTGCAGTCCTCCGTGTTACGTTCCTGACCTGTTTTCTGTTTAGTTTTGTGTGTTAGTTGGTCAGGACGTGAGTTTGGGTGGGCATTCTATGTTGTCTGTTTCTATGTTGGTTTAGGGTTGCCTGGTATGGCTCTCAATTGGAGGCAGGTGTTTGGCGTTCCTCTAATTGAGAGTCATATTTAGGTAGGCGGTTCACAGTGTTTGTTTGTGGGTGGTTGTCTCCTGTGTCCGTGTCAATGTTTGCACCATACGGGACTGTATACGGTTTGTTCATTTCATGTAGTCTGTTCCTGTTCATTTCGTTCTTTACGTTGTATGTAAGTTCGTCGTTCGGGACTGTCTAATTTCGTTTTGTTATTTTGTTAGTTTATAGTGAAGTTCGTGTTTTCGTCTTGTCTTTAATAAATCATTATGTCTTCACTATCCGCTGCGCCTTGGTTCCCTCAATACTCCTCCTTTTCGGATGAAGAGGAGGAGGATTATCGTTACAGAACCACCCACCAATCCAGAACCAAGCAGCGGTTTAAACGGAGTAAGGGACAGCGCAAGAAGGAGGAATGGACTTGGGACGATGTATTGGACGGTAAAGGTTGCTACACATGGGAGGAGATCCTGGCTGGAAGGGATCGCCTCCCATGGGAACAGGTGGAGGCACTGAGGAGAGCAGAGGCTACTGGAGTGAAGAACCGGAGTTATGAGGGGACGCGTCTTGCACGGAAGCCCGAAAAGCCCGTGAGTAATTCCCAAAAATTTCTTGGGGGGGGGCTAAGGGGTTGTGGGCCAAGGGCAGGTAGGAGACCTGCGCCCACTTCCCAGGCTAACCGTGGAGAGCGGGAGTACGGGCAGACACCGTGTTACGCAGTAGAGCGCACGGTGTCTCCTGTACGTGTGCATAGCCCAGTGCGGGTTATTCCACCTCCCCGCACTGGTAGGGCTAGATTGGGCATTGAGCCAGGTGTCATGAGGCCGGCTCAACGCGTCTGGTCTCCAGTGCGTCTCCTCGGGCCGGCATACATGGCACCTGCCTTACGCATGGTTTCCCCGGTTCGCCTGCATAGCCCAGTGCGGGCTATTCCACCTCGCCGCACTGGCAGGGCGACCGGGAGCATTCAACCAGGTAAGGTTGGGCAGGCTCAATGCTCAAGAGAGCCAGTACGCCTGCACGGTCCGGTATTTCCGGCGCCACCTCCCCGCCCCAGCCTAGTACCTACAGTGCCTATATTACGCACTAGGCTACCAGTGCATTTCCAGAGCCCTGTTCCTCCTCCACGCACTCTCCCTGTAGTGCGTGCATCTAGCCCGGTGCCTCCAGTTCCGGCCCCACGCACTAAGCTACCAGTGCGTCTCCAGAGCCCTGTACACACTATATATTCTCCCCCTACTAATCCTGATGTGCTTGTCCTCAGCCCGGCGTCACCAGTGCCGGTACCACGCATCAGGGGTAGAGTAGGCTTTGAGGATACAGTGTGCCCTGTCCCTGCTCCCCGCACTAGTAGGAAGGTGCTTATCATTAGCACGGTGCCTCCAGTTCCGGCACCACGCACCAGGTCTACAGTGCGCCATATCCGGCCAGAGCCATCCGTCTCACCAGCGCCATCTGAGCCATCCGTCTCCCCAGCGCCATCTGAGCCATCCGTCTCCCCAGCGCCATCTGAGCCATCCGTCTCCCCAGCGCCATCTGAGCCATCCGTCTGCCAGGAGCCTGCAAAGCCGCCCGTCTGCCATGAGCCTGCAAAGCCGCCCGTCTGCCATGAGCCTACAGAGCCGTCAGCCAGACAGGAGCCGCTAGAGCCATCAGCCAGACAGGAGCCGCTAGAGCCGTCAGCCAGACAGGATCTGCCAGAGCCGCCAACCAGACAGGATCTGCCAGAGCCGCCAACCAGACAGGATCTGCCAGAGCCGCCAACCAGACAGGATCTGCCAGAGCCGCCAACCAGACAGGATCTGCCAGAGCCGCCAGCGAGCCATGAGCAGCCAGAGCCGTCAGAGCGCCATGAGCAGCCAGAGCCGTCAAAGAGCCATGTGCAGCCAGAGCCGTCAGTGAGCCATGAGCAGCCAGAGCCGTCAGAGAGCCATGAGCAGCCAGAGCCGTCAGAGCGCCATGAGCGTCGTGAGCCGTCAGCCTGCCATGAGCGTCGAGAGCCGTCAGCCTGCCATGAGCGTCGAGAGCCGTCAGCCTGCCATGAGCGTCGAGAGCCGTCAGCCTGCCATGAGCGTCGAGAGCCGTCAGCCTGCCATGAGCGTCGAGAGCCGTCAGCCAGCCATGAGCATCGAGAGTCGTCAGTCAGCCATGAGCTGCCCTTCAGCCTGAAAAGGCTGGATACCCAGAACTGCCCATCAGTCCAGAGCTGTCTCTCTGTCCGGAGCTGCCTTTCAGTCCGGAGTAGCCCCTCTATCCTAATCTCCCTCTCTATCTTCATCTATCTCTATAGTCTTATCTATCCCTCTATCTTGATTTATCTCTCTGTCCTGGTGTTATCTTTATTTAATATATTATTAAGAGAATTGTGTGGGGGAAGAAAGAGGGTGGACATTCTTTGTGGGAGGAAGTTAGGATGGATTATGGTGGGGTGGGAACCGCGCCCGGAGCCTGAGCCACCACCGTGGTTAGATGCCCACCCAGACCCTCCCCTAGACTTTGTGCTGGTGCGTCCGGAGTTCGCACCTTGTGGGGGGGGTACTGTTACGTTCCTGACCTGTTTTCTGTTTAGTTTTGTGTGTTAGTTGGTCAGGACGTGAGTTTGGGTGGGCATTCTATGTTGTCTGTTTCTATGTTGGTTTAGGGTTGCCTGGTATGGCTCTCAATTGGAGGCAGGTGTTTGGCGTTCCTCTAATTGAGAGTCATATTTAGGTAGGCGGTTCACAGTGTTTGTTTGTGGGTGGTTGTCTCCTGTGTCCGTGTCAATGTTTGCACCATACGGGACTGTATACGGTTTGTTCATTTCATGTAGTCTGTTCCTGTTCATTTCGTTCTTTACGTTGTATGTAAGTTCGTCGTTCGGGACTGTCTAATTTCGTTTTGTTATTTTGTTAGTTTATAGTGAAGTTCGTGTTTTCGTCTTGTCTTTAATAAATCATTATGTCTTCACTATCCGCTGCGCCTTGGTTCCCTCAATACTCCTCCTTTTCGGATGAAGAGGAGGAGGATTATCGTTACACTCCGTCTGTTTCATTCGACCAGGAACTTACAAATTCTGGTTTGCAGACTGAGTAATATAATTAAATTGGGTTATGTACCTTGAGAACAAAATTTTCTTATCAGATAGGCTAATTGACATAATTTGAGTCAATTGGAGGTGTACCTGTGGATGTATTTCAAGGCCTACCTTCAAACTCACTGCCTCTTTGCTTGACATCATGGGGAAATCAAAAGAAATCAGCCATGATCTCAGAAAACAAATTGTAGACCTCCACAAGTCTGGTTCATCCTTGGGAGGAATTTCCAAACGTCTGAAGGTACCACGTTCATCTGTACAAACAATAGTACGCAAGTATTAACACCATGGGACCACGCAGCTGTAATACCGCTCAGGAAGGAGACGCGTTCTGCCTCCTAGAGATAAACGTACTTTAGTGCAAAAAGTGCAAATCAATCCCAGAACAACAGCAAAGGACCTTGTGAAGATGCTGGAGGAAACAGGTACAAAAGTCTCTATATCCACAGTAAAACGAGTCCTTTATCGACATAACCTGAAAGGCCGCTCAGCAAGGAAGAAGCCACTGCTCCAAAGCCGCCATAAAAAGCCAGACTACGGATTGCAACTGCACATGGGGACAAAGATCATACTTTTTGGAGAAATGTCCTCTGGTCTGATGAAACAAAAATAAAACTGTTTTGCCATAATGACCATCTTTATGTTTGGAGGAAAAAGGGGGAGACTTGCAAGCTTAAGAACACCATCCCAACCGTGAAGCACGAGGGTGGCCGCATCATGTTGTGGGGGTGCTTTGCTGTAGGAGGGACTGGTGCACTTCACAAAATAGATGGCATCATGAGAGCCCTGACCTCAATCCCATAGAACATTTGTGGGCAGAACTGAAAAAGCGTGTGCGAGCAAGGAGGCCTACAACCTGACTCAGTTACACCAGCTCTGTCAGGAGGAATGGGCCAGAATTCACTCAACTTATTGTGGGAAGCTTGTGGAAGGCTATTAAATGCTATCAAATACTAATTGAGTGTATGTAAACTTCTGACCCACTGGGAATGTGATGAAAGACATAAAGCTGAAATAAATCATTCTCTCTACTATTATTCTGACATTTCACATTCTTAAAATAAAGTGGTGATCCTAACTGACCTAAGACTTTTTTACTAGGAATTTTTACCAGGATTAAATCTCAGGAATTGTGAAAAACTGAGTTTAAATGTATTTGGCTAAGGTGTATGTAAACATCCGAATTCAACTGTACATATCTCCCTGGCATATTACATCATTTATGCAGCAGCATACAACACATTTTTGAACTCACCTCGTCGTGCCCACTTGAACAGGAAGGTTGCACGGCAGTCCTTCTTGTGGGTATATTTTGTCATCAAACTTTATAATCAATGTCTGGCATTCTCTGGGTTTGTGGTGCTTTCAAGACAACTGGGAACTGAGGAAAAAAACAAGGTTGAACCGTGACGTCAGTGATATTCTTGGTCGGAGCTCTAGAAACAGGCCCGAGTTCCCGACTTGGAATTCCGAGTTGGATGCAAACGTATTTTCCCCGTCAAAGTTTTTTTGTGATTTCTGTGATTTCCCAGTTCAAATTTTCCAGTTGTTTTTAAAGTCGCAGAAGTCATGCTGGATTGACAGAATGCCCAATGTATTCAACCTTTTCTGGCCCATGGTGTTGCATGTGAATGTTTAAATCAAATCAAATGTATTTATATAGCCCTTCTTACATCAGCCGATATCTCAAAGTGCTGTACAGTTTATCCTTTTAAGCTTGGAAAATATATCCTTAAACGCAGACTTGGACCACACACTCTCTCCACTGAATAGCAGGCTAGTGATTGCTTTGCAACGCTTGCAGTTAGCCACTGCCTCCTTCCAAACCCCTCATTGTTGTATTTCTGATTTCCAACTTGTTGTGTAATGTTTACGTCATATGACAAGGATTGAAAATTATTTGTCAGTAGATTGTCGCCTTGATTCATGACGACGACTGCTTTTCTAGCTTTTGAAAGTCTGATGTTGCCATGATTAGTCCAATCAAAGCTACGGTAGATACAACGTGATTTGACATAATTTTATCTGTGGCCAATGACTTTGAGCCTTCTCTGATGGGCACTTCTAATGCAAAACTATGGCAGCACCCAAGGGGCTTGAATTTTCAAGCTCCGCCACACCTGCCCTGAATGACGGGTCGCCACTGGAGATGGGGAGTGATAGTGTGTGTGTGTGTGTGAGAGAGAGAGAGAGGCAGTGAGACAGACAGCGAGAGAGAATATACCGTGGGATATGTGTCAACATTAACCTTGGGAAAATCCTCTGCATTATCATTAACAGCAGACTCGTACATTTCCTCAGTGAAAACAATGTACTGAGCAAATGTCAAATTGGCTTTTTACCAAATTTCCGTACGACAAACCACGTATTCACCCTGCACACCATAATTGACAAACAAACAAACCAAAACAAAGGCAAAGTCTTCTCATGCTTTGTTGATTTCAAAAAAGCCTTCAACTCAATTTTGCATGAGTGTCTGCTATACAAATTAGATTTTTTTTATTTTTTATTTCACCTTTATTTAACCAGGTAGGCAAATTGAGAACACGTTCTCATTTACAATTGCGACCTGGCCAAGATAAAGCAAAGCAGTTCGACACATACAACAACACATAGTTACACATGGAGTAGAACAAACATACAGTCAATAATACAGTGAAAAATAAGTCTATATACAATGTGAGCAAGTGAGGTGAGATAAGGGAGGTGAAGGCAAATAAAATATATTAATAAATAAAAATATAAAAAAGGCCATGGTGGCGAAGTAAATACAATATAGCAAGTAAAAAAACACTGGAATGGTTGGTTTGCAGTGGAAGAAGGTGCAAAGTAGAGATAGAAATAATGGGGTGCAAAGGAGCAAAATAAATAAATACAGTAGGTAAAGAGGTAGTTGTTTGGGCTAAATTATAGATGGGCTATGTACTGGTGCAGTAATCTATGAGCTGCTCTGACAGCTGGTGCTTAAAGGTAGTGAGGGAGATAAGTGTTTCCAGTTTCAGAGATTTTTGTAGTTCGTTCCAGTCATTGGCAGCAGAGAACTGGAAGGAGAGGCGGCCAAAGGAAGAATTGGTTTTGGGGGTGACCAGAGAGACATACCTGCTGGAGCGCGTGCTACGGGTGGGCGTTGCTATGGTGACCAGCGAGCTGAGATAAGGGGGGACTTTACCTAGCAGGGTCTTGTAGATGACCTGGAGCCAGTGGGTTTGGCGACGAGTGTGAAGCGAGGGCCAGCCAACGAGAGCGTACAGGTCGCAGTGGTGGGTAGTATTTGGGGCTTTGGTGACAAAACGGATGGCACTGTGATAGACTGCATCCAATTTATTGAGTAGGGTTTTGGAGGCTATTTTGTAAATGACATCACCGAAGTCGAGGATTGGTAGGATGGTCAGTTTTACAAGGGTATGTTTGGCAGCATGAGTGAAGGATGCTTTGTTGCGGAATAGGAAGCCGATTCTAGATTTAACTTTGGATTGGAGATGCTTGATGTGAGTCTGGAAGGAGAGTTTACAGTCTAACCAGACACTTAGGTATTTGTAGTTGTCCACATATTCTAAGTCAGAGCCGTCCAGAGCAGTGATGTTGGACAGGCGGGCAGGTGCAGGCAGCGATCGGTTGAAGAGCATGCATTTAGTTTTACTTGTATTTAAGAGCAATTGGAGGCCACGGAAGGAGAGTTGTATGGCATTGAAGCTCGCCTGGAGGGTTGTTAACACAGTGTCAAAAGAAGGGCCAGAAGTATACAGAATAGTGTTGTCTGCGTAGAGGTGGATCAGAGACTCACCAGCAGCAAGAGCGACATCAATGATGTAACGGTCCTGACCTGTTTTATGTTGTTTTTTATGTGTTTATGGTCAGGGCATGTGTTTTGGGTGGGCAGTCTATGTTATCTGTTTCTATGTTGGTTTTGGGTTACCTGGTATGGCTCTTGATTAGAGGCAGGTGGTTTGCGTTTTCCTCTAATTAAGAGTCATATTTAGGTAGGGCGTTCTCACTGTTTGTTTGTGGGTGATTGTCTCCTGTGATGTCTTTCGTGTTGTCGATGTATATTCACATACGGGACTGTTTGGCTGTTCGTGCGTTTTGATGTAACGTTCCTGTCCGTGAGTTTACGTTTAGTGATGTGAGTTTATGTTCAGGTTTCGTTCTACGTCGTTTTTTTTATTATTTTGTAAGTTTGTTAAAGTGTTTGTTTTCGTGTTGCCATCTTCATCAGTTTTTCGTTTATAAATAAAAAGATGGCTTATTTCCCACAAGCTGCGTTTTGGTCTGAAGATCCTTCTCTCCTCACCTCGTCCGAGGATGAGGAGAGCGACAGCGTTAACAGAATCACCCACCACGCTAAGACCAAGCGGTATGGGAATGCTCTACGGAGCAACAAGGACTCCTGGACTTGGGAGGAGATCCTGGACGGTAGAGGACCTTGGGCTCAACCAGGGGAATATCGCCGTCCAAAGGAGGAGTTGGAAGCAGCGAAGGCTGAGAGGCGCTGGTATGAGGAGGCAGCGCGACGACGCGGTTGGGAGCCCGTGAGTCAGACCAAAAAATTTCTTGGGGGGGGGCACACGAGGAGTGTGGCAAAGCCGGGTAGGATACCCAAGCCAACTCCCCGTGCTTACCGTGGAGGTAGAAGGCGTCGTACTGGTAAGACACCGTGTTATGCGGTAAAGCGCACGGTGTCCCCAGTACGCGTGCTTAGCCCAGTGCGGGCTATTCCACCTTGCCGCACTGGGAGGGCTAGGTTGGGCATCGAGCCGGATGTCATGAAGCCGGCCCAACGTATCTGGCCTCCAGTACGTCTCCTCGGGCCGGCGTACATGGCACCAGCCTTACAGGTGGTGTCCCCGGTTCGCCTGCATAGGCCAGTGCGGGCTATTCCACCTCGCCGCACTGGTAGGGCTACGGGGATCATTCAACCTGGTAGGGTTGGGGAGGCTTGGTGCTCAAGAGCACGTGTCCTCCTCCACGGTCCGGTAGACCCGGTGCCACCTCCATGTACCAGTCCTCCCGTGGAAGCCCCCCGTACCAGGCTGTCTCTCCGGGTTCTCTCTCCTGCTGTTTCCTCCTCTCCAGCGCAGCCAGTGCCTAGACCACGCACCAGTCTGTCTCTCCTTCTCCTCCCTACAGAGCCATCCGTCTCCCCAGCGCCATCTGAGCCATCCGTCTCCCCAGCGCCATCTGAGCCATCCGTCTCCCCAGCGCCATCTGAGCCATCCGTCTCCCCAGCGCCGTCTGAGCCATCCGTCTGCCATGAGCCTGCAAAGCCGCCCGTCTGTCATGAGCCTGCAAAGCCGCCCGTCTGCCATGAGCCTACAGAGCCGTCCGCCAGACAGGAGCCGCTAGAGCCGCCCGCCAGACAGGAGCCGCTAGAGCCGCCCGCCAGACAGGATCTGCCAGAGCCGCCAACCAGACAGGATCTGCCAGAGCCGCCAACCAGACAGGATCTGCCAGAGCCGCCAACCAGACAGGATCTGCCAGAGCCGCCAACCAGACAGGATCTGCCAGAGCCGCCAGCGAGCCATGACCAGCCAGAGCCGTCCTGCCATGACCAGCCAGAGCCGTCCTGCCATGACCAGCCAGAGCCGTCCTGCCATGACCAGCCAGAGCCGTCCAGCCAGGACCTGCTAGAGCCGTCCAGCCAGGACCTGCCAGAGCCGTCCAGCCAGGACCTGCCAGAGCCGTCCAGCCAGGACCTGCCAGAGCCGTCCAGCCAGGACCTGCCAGAGCCGTCCAAACAGGACCTGCCAGAGTCCCTCAGCCAGGACCTGCCAGAGTCCTTCAGCCGGGATCTGCCCCTTGTCCCGGTGCTGCCCTTTGTCCCGGTGCTGCCCCTTGTCCCGGTGCTGCCCCTTGTCCCGGTGCTGCCCCTTGTCCCGGTGCTGCCCCTTGTCCCGGTGCTGCCCCTTGTCCCGGTGCTGCCCCTTGTCCCGGTGCTGCCCCTTGTCCCGGTGCTGCCCCTTATTCCGGTGCTGGTCCTTATCCTGGTGCTGCCCCTTGTTCCGGTGCTGCCCCTTGTCCCGGTGCTACCCCTTGTCCCGGTGCTGCCCCTTGTCCCGGTGCTGGCCGTTTATTTAGGGGAAGGTAGTTTTAGGGTGGTCATTGGAAGGGGTAGACAGAAGAGGGGAGTGACTATGGTGGTGTGGGGACAGCGTCCAGAGCCGGAGCCACCACCGTGGTCAACTGCCCACCCAGACCCTCCCCTGGACTTTGTGCTGGTGCGCCCGGCGTTCGCACCTTGAGGGGGGGGTTCTGTAACGGTCCTGACCTGTTTTATGTTGTTTTTTATGTGTTTATGGTCAGGGCATGTGTTTTGGGTGGGCAGTCTATGTTATCTGTTTCTATGTTGGTTTTGGGTTACCTGGTATGGCTCTTGATTAGAGGCAGGTGGTTTGCGTTTTCCTCTAATTAAGAGTCATATTTAGGTAGGGCGTTCTCACTGTTTGTTTGTGGGTGATTGTCTCCTGTGATGTCTTTCGTGTTGTCGATGTATATTCACATACGGGACTGTTTGGCTGTTCGTGCGTTTTGATGTAACGTTCCTGTCCGTGAGTTTACGTTTAGTGATGTGAGTTTATGTTCAGGTTTCGTTCTACGTCGTTTTTTTTATTATTTTGTAAGTTTGTTAAAGTGTTTGTTTTCGTGTTGCCATCTTCATCAGTTTTTCGTTTATAAATAAAAAGATGGCTTATTTCCCACAAGCTGCGTTTTGGTCTGAAGATCCTTCTCTCCTCACCTCGTCCGAGGATGAGGAGAGCGACAGCCTTAACAATTGATGTATACAGAGAAGAGAGTCGGTCCAAGAATTGAACCCTGTGGCACCCCCATAGAGACTGCCAGAGGTCCGGACAACAGACCCTCCGATTTGACACACTGAACTCGATCAGAGAAGTAGCTGGTGAACCAGGCGAGGCAATCATTAGAGAAACCAAGGCTGTCGAGTCTGCCGATGAGGATGTGGTGATTGACAGAGTCAAAAGCCTTGGCCAGGTCAATGAATATGGCTGCACAGTACTGTTTCCTATCGATAGCGGTTAAGATATCGTTTATGACCTTGAGCGTGGCTGAGGTGCACCCATGACCAGCTCTGAAACCAGATTGCATAGCGGAGAAGGTATGGTGGGATTCGAGATGGTCGGTAATCTGTTTGTTGACTTGGCTTTCGAAGACCTTAGAAAGGCAGGGTAGGATAGATATAGGTCTGTAGCTGTTTGGGTCAAGAGTGTGTCCCCCTTTAAAGAGGGGGGTAACCGCAGCTGCTTTCCAATCTTTGGGAATCTCAGACGACACGAAAGAGAGGTTGAAAAGGCTGGTAATATGGGTGGCAACAATTTCAGCAGATAGTTTTAGAAAGAAAGGGTCCAGATTATCTAGCCCGGCTGATTTGTAAGGGTCCAGATTTTGCAGCTCTTTCAGAACATCAGCTGACTGTATTTGGGAGAAAGAGAAATGGGGAAGGCGTGGGCGAGTAGCAGAGGGGAGGCCAGTGCTGTTGACCGGGGTAGTGGTAGCCAGGTGGAAAGCATGGCCAGCCGTAGAAAAATGCTTGTTAAAATTCTCAATTATAGTGGATTTGTCGGTGGGGACAGTGTTTCCTATCTTCAGTGCAGTTGGAAGCTGGGTGGAGGTGTTCTTATTCTCCATGGACTTTACAGTGTCCCAGAACTTTTTTGAGTTTGTGTTGCAGGAAGCAAATTTCTGCTTGAAAAAGCTAGCCTTGGCTTTTCTAACTGCCTGTGTATACTGGTTTCTAGCTTCCCTGAAAAGTTGCATATCACGGGGGCTGTTCGATGCTAATGCAGAACGCCATAGGATGTTTTTCTGTTGGTTAAGGGCAGTCAGGTCAGGAGAGAACCAAGGGCTATATCTGTTCCTGGTTCTAAATTTCTTGAATGGGGCATGCTTATTCAAGATGGTGAGGAAGGCATTTAAAAAAAATATCCAGGCATCCTCTACTGACGGGATGAGATCAATATCCTTCCAGGATACCTCGGCCAGGTCGATTAGAAAGGCCTGCTCGCTGAAGTGTTTCAGGGAGCGTTTGACAGTGATGAGTGGAGGTCGTTTGGAGGTCGTTTGATCGCTGACCCATTACGGATACAGGCAATGAGGCAGTGATCGCTGAGATCTTGGTTGAAAACAGCAGAGGTGTATTTGGAGGGCAAATTGGTTAGGATGATGTCTATGAGGGTACCCGTGTTTACGGAATTGGGGTGATACCTGGTAGGTTCATTGATAATTTGTGTGAGATTGAGGGCATCAAGCTTAGATTGTAGGATGGCTGGGGTGTTAAGCATGTTCCAATTTAGGTCGCCTAGCAGCACAAGCTCTGAAGATAGGGCAATCAGTTCACATATGGTGTCCAGAGCACAGCTGGGGGCAGAGGGTGGTCTATAGCAGGCGGCAACAGTGAGAGACTTGTTTTTAGAGAGGTGGATTTTTAAAAGATGAAGTTCAAATTGTTTGGGAACAGACCTGGATAGTAAAACAGAACTCTGCAGGCAATCCTTGCAGTAGATTGCAACACCGCCCCCTTTGGCCGTTCTATCTTGTCTGAAAATCTTGTAGTTAGGGATGAAAATGTCAGAATTTTTGGTGGTCTTCCTAAGCCAGGATTCAGACACGGCTAAAACATCTGGGTTGGCAGAGTATGCTAAAGCAGTGAACAAAAAAAACTTAGGGAGGAAGCTTCTAATGTTAACATGCATGAAATTGATGGAAAGTGGTGTTGGGGGATAAACAACATTATAAAATCCATGTACACAAACAACAAGTGTGTGGTTAAAATAGGCAGAAAACACACACATTTCTTCCCACAGGGCCGGGGAGTGAGACAGGGATGCAGCTTAAGCTCTTCAACATATATATCAACGAATAGCGGGCATTAGAAAAGTCTGCAGCACCCAGCCTCACAATACTAGAATCTGAGGTCAAATGTCTACTGCTTGCTGATGATCTGGTGCTTCTGTCACCAACCAAGGAGGGCCTACAGCTGCACCTAGATCTTCTGCACAGATTCTGCCAGACCTGGGCCCTGACAGTAAATCTCAGTAAGACCAAAATAATGGTGTTCCAAAAAAGGTCCAGTCGCCAGGACCACAAATACAAATTCCATCTAGACACCATTGCCCTAGAGCACACAAAAACTATACATACCTTGGCCTAAACATCAGTGCCACAGGTAACTTCCACAAAGCTGTGAACGATCTGAAAGACAAGGCAACAATGGCATTCTATGCCATCCAAACCAACATAAAATTCAACATACCAATTATGATCTGGCTAAAAATACTTGAATCAGTTATAGAACCCATTGCCCTTTATGGTTGTGAGGTCTGGGGTCTGCTCACCAACCAAGAATTCACAAAATGGGGCAAACACCAAATTGAGACTCTGCATGCAGAATTCTGCAAACATATCCTCCATGTACAACGTAGAACACCAAATAATGCATGCAGAGCAGAATTAGTCCGATACCCGCTAATTATCAAAATCCAGAAAAGAGCCGTTAAATTCTACAACCACCTAAAAGGAAGCGTTTCCCAAACCTTCCATAACAAAGCCATCACCTACAGAGAGATGAACCTGTAGAAGAGTCCCCTAAGCAAGCTGGTCCTGGGGCTCTGATCACAAACACAAACACACCCCACAGAGTCCCAGGACAGCAACACATTTAGACCCAACCAAATCATGACAAAACAAAAAGATACTTACTTGACACATTGGAAAGAATGAATAAAAAAACTGAGCAAACTAGAATGCTATTTGGCCCTAAACAGAGAGTATACCGTGGCAGAATACCTGATCATCGTGACTGACCCAAACTTAAGGAAATCTTTGACTATGTACAGACTCAGTGAGCATAGCCTTGCTATTGAGAAAGGCCACCGTAGGCAGACCTGGCTCTCAAGAGAAGACAGGCTATATGCACACTGCCCACAAAATGAGGTGGAAACTGAGCTGCACACTCTAACATCCTGCCCAATCTATGACCACATTAGAGACACATATTTCCCTCAGATTACACAGATCCACAAAGAATTTGAAAACAAACCCGATTTTGATAAACTCCCATATCTACTGGGTGAAATACCACAGTGTGCCATCACAGCAGCAAGATTTGTGACCTATTGCCACAAGAAATGGTCAACCAGTAAAGAACAAACACCATTATAAATACAACCCATATTTATGCTTATTTATTTTCCCTTGTGTACTTTAACAATTTGTACATTGTTACACTGTATATATACATAATATGACATTTGTAATGCCTTTATTCTTTTGGAACTTCTGTGAGTGTAATGTTTACTGTTCATTTTTATTGCTTATTTCACTTTTGTATATTATCTACCTCACTTGCTTTGGCAATGTTACCATATGTTTCCCATGCCAATAAAGCCCCTTGAATTACATTGAATTGAGAGAAGGAGCGAGGTTGAGGAGAGAAGAACAGAGGAACAGAGAGAGGCAGAGCCTTTTGAACTCTTCACCTCAGATCGAGGATGTTTATCTGTCTCTAGCAGCAGAGGTGATATTAGCATTTCTGAACCATCTTCAAAGCTCTCCCACTGCTCTGCTGCTGCTCCGCGAGAACCGCCACAGGTGTGTGGGTGCCAGCAAAGAGAGCGTGTGTGTGTGTGTGCGGGCAGGGGGCCGGGCGCTGGAGTGAGACATGACCCCAGGGGACAGTTTGTAGAGAGAGACACAGAGAAAGAGAGAGCGAGACAGAAATAAAGGGAGAAAAAGAAAGAGAAATAACGGACAGCCAGGCATGATAAGGCTCTCTCTCTACACACTCCGCCAGGAGAAACAATGTACTGTCCCTTGGCGCAATAAATATATTAGCCACTGACATCTTTCACTGTGCTGTGTATCTGAACACAGCATCTTTACTGCTCTGCTCCTGACCTGATCTCGACCTTTGTGCTTTAGGAATGTGACTGATAACGCTCCTAATTTGACATGTAACATATGTCCTCCCTGCTGTGCGTATTGTCTCTAACCTTACTCATACAGTAGATGGTCAGGCTGAGAGCAGGGTTGTTGCTCCATGGCTGGGCCTGGCGCTGGTATCCTGCTCTAATCCAATCAACGCGTTGACATTTCCGATATGCCCCGGCCCAGTGGAGTCTAAACCAATCAAGATGCTCTGGTCACCAACTATGAGGGCATTGTGAGAAGACGGGGTCAGACGAAGTGCGTGGATTTGTTTTTCTCCCTTTCAAAACTCAAAACAGTCAGAGTACTTTATCTCTCTGATCGCTTCATAGAATTTGTCCTGTGAAGCATTGTTTGTTTTGATATAACTATTAGCGTGGAGTTAATACACACTGGGACATGGGAGGGCTGACTAATGTTGTTTTTTGAGAACATACTGGATAGTGTCCAGTAGTTTTTGTTTTTCTGTGTTGGAAAGAGAGAGTCTCCTGTGGGAACACTGCAGAAACTAGAACAGTAGCTCAGATTGAGCCGTTGCAGTGTGTGTGTGTGTGTGTGTGTGTGTGTGCGTGTGTGTGTGTGTGTGTGCGTGTGTGTGTGTGTGTGTGTGTGTGTGTGTGTGTGTGTGTGTGTGTGTGTGTGTGTGTGTGTGTGTGTGTGTGTGTGTGTGTGTGTGTGTGTGTGTGTGTGTGTGTGTGTGCGTGCGCGTGTGTGTGTGTGTGTGTGTGTGTGTGTGTGTGCGTCACCCTATGCAGTAACGTCTACCTGCTCTGCTAGCCAGTCCCAGTTCAAGAATAACCTGAGCATTGCAGCAGTCAGGTTCTGCCTTACTGCACTCTCAATTATTTAATATCATGCCTTAAGCCTTGTGTCGATACATGCTTGTGTGTGTGTGTGTGTGTGTGTGTGTGTGTGTGTGTGTGTGTGTGTGTGTGTGTGTGTGTGTGTGTGTGTGTGTGTGTGTGTGTGTGTGTGTGTGTGTGTGTGTGTGTGTGTGTGTGTGTGTGTGTGTGTGTGTGTGTGTGTGTGTGTACGTGTTTAACTAGTTTATTCAACAAACTAACATTTGACCAACTGGGAACATTTTGTTGGTCCCCACAAGGTCAAATTCTATTTCTAGGGGATTTAGGGTTAAGGTTAGAATTTGTGTTAGGATTAGATTTAGGTTTAGGGTTAGGAGCTAGGGTTAGTTTTAGAGTTAGGGTTAGGAGCTAGGGTTATGGTTAATGTTAGGTTTTTGGGTTAAGGTTGGCGTTAGTGTTATGGTTAGGGGTTAAGGAAAATAGGATTTTGAATGGGACTGAATTGTATGTCCCCCACAAGGTTAGCTGCGCAATACTGTGTGTGTGCGTGTGTGACTGTGTGCGAGCGTGTATGTGTGTGTGTGTCAATGACTCTGCGGCATGTGAAAGCAGCAGCCTGGTCTGGTGCCACACAGCTAGCTGAAGGATCATTGTGGTAAGATGAACAACTACTGTAATGTATATAGTCTGATATATACTCAATGCAAACACTGGTTCCCTCTATACAAATAAGATCTGCAGTTACAGTCCCCAAGCTGAGGCTGTTTCCCACCAACCATATGGAGGGGACCTGTCACTGAGATTAGAAGGGAAAGTTTCAGTGCCGTCTAGTTTTCTGGGTCAGAGTGAAGGGAAAACATTACAATATAGTTCTATCCCCTCAAGAAAAATGGGAAATACATGCATGTATAGAGCAAGTCGGGATATGTGTGTGGTGCGTGCATGTGTGCTTGTGTAGTGTGTGTATCACACATTCAAATATTAGCATTGCTCTCCAAACACATAACTCTACAGCCCCAATCTGGATCACTCGCTCGTTAGTAACGTGAACAATCATGCCCTAATGATACGGCAATAACCCAAATAGAAACCATGGGAACAAGGCATATTTCAACCCAATTAAGCAGCAGCAAATACAATTATCATGCAATCAGGCTGTAACAGAGAGATTGTTTACTATTGACCTAATATGTGGAGAGATGGAGACGATGAAAAACCACACAACCACTTTTCCTCTCTTCTCTGAGAGCTACAGATTTCCCTGGCTGACACCCACACGGCGCTTGAAGTAAAGATACTGTCGAAATAAAAACTGGATTTTTTTATTGGTTGTTTAAGTACCCACATAAAAAAGGGGTGAGTACCACAGCCCTGACAAGAAGCCCCCTCCCTTCCTCACATTGTCCAACGCTGTGTTGTTAATCTGTGAATAACTGTCCCACTTTGTCGCTTCTCTCTGACTATTGCCCTTCCTATGAAGTCTGATTCTCTCATTCAAACCACAATATCAACCTGACTGTCTGTTTTGGCCAGGGGAGACCGACTGCCCCGTCTCACTGAAGCTCTGAAGTTCAAGGCCGAACGTGGTACTGCAGGCTGTTGTATCCAGAAAGCAGGATCACCCGTTATAGTCAATGGGAAAATGGCAATGTTCCTGGACAATATTTGTGTGAAAAAGAAGGAAGTTGAAGACAACCAAGGAACCAATAATTGTTTCTATAACACCAGATGTATGACCTGATTCATTTTAAAATCGCACGCAGAAGTTATAAGGATAATTTAGTTGCCACCGGCAGCCTGCATTATCCTGGTCGACCTTCAACTTCAGATACTCAATGAGAGGGGGCAGTCGTTCTCCCCTGGTTGCAGCCTGCAATGTCTTCCTGGACTAGCTCAAACTGCGCATGTTATGTCTTGAGAATCCCCCCCATGAGACACCATTTTAGTAAGCTAAAATCGATTTGCTGATCTTCAAATGCGACAATGAGACTTTACATAGGAATGAATGGGGTGACATCATCGATGGCTTTGTCCATTTATATATACTGTCTATGGCTGAGGCACATATGACCTCATAGAGCCGTAGTAGCTACAAGCACCAACACTCAAACCCATAATTGTACAGGAAAGTTTAAGATTCTAAACTCCCAAAACATCCAAACTAGCAATATTCAAATGATTCCACATAACCTTCTTGTAGTGGTCTGTGGTTTGTTTGGAGTACAGCAGCACAACCTTGGCTGAAAGATACCGTATGATGGTGGCGACTGCGGAGACTGATTACATGAACTGCTACTGTATCTAGTCTATTGTGTTTAAATGTTATGGAGAGAGAGAGAGAGAGAGAGAGAGAGAGAGAGAGAGAGAGAGAGAGAGAGAGAGAGAGAGAGAGAGAGAGAGAGAGAGAGAGAGAGAGAGAGAGAGAGAGAGAGAGAGAGAGAGAGAGAGAGAGAGAGAGAGAGAGAGAGAGAGAGAGAGAGAGAGAGAGAGAGAGAGAGAGAGAGAGAGAGAGAGAGAGAGATGTATATATATATACATATATAGAGAGAGAGAGCTGTCAGAGGTTAGATATTATGGGGGAGTTAAACTGTGGCTGTGCTGCTACAGGGCCTGTCGTCTGGGTTTGTTTCCTACAATAATCACTGTGTGGGTACACACACACGCATGTGCATACACACACACACACACGCATGTGCATACACACACACACACATATGTGGAGAGCAGATCGGTCATTATGTGCTCACCCTCCTCTGAACTACTATTATTGTAGTGTGAGGTTCAGATCGTTCTGGTCAGAAACAAGAGGGTATGGTTTAACCTCAGACCTACTGGCACACACATTCCAATGAGTAAGGTTCTTATCGTCTCTAATGAATGATGCTGTCCTATTTAAACTGAGGACAGTCAGGAAACACAACCAGAGAACATAGAAATGGAGCAACAGGTGGGAGTAGACTACCAAAGGCATTGTGGAAATAGCTATTTTGTGTGTAAATGCAGCATAGGCATACTATAACGTTCTTCAAGTCCTGAGGGTCAAAACATTGTCTATAAAGCACATGGGTGCAAAGATTGCAGTGTGCTATGTGTTCCCTACTTTTTACAGGTTATGTAATCACTTGAATAGAGTCTTTGGCTGCAGTACACACACACACACACACACACACACACACACACACACACACACACACACACACACACACACACACACACACACACACACACACACACACACACACACACACACACACACACACACACACACTTGCACACTACATTATTGGACTTCTGAATGTAGATTTTTTTCTCTTGCTTTGTTTGCTCTTTTCCATATTATGTCTTTCTCTGAAATCAATAACTTGCTATCAGATAACATTCATATATACATGTATATAAATGTTATCTGATGTTAGTAAGTTATTGATTTCATGAACCTTGTTTCAAAAGTTACACATATTAATATGGGATATTTTCAGCCCTTTCCTTTCCCATTATTATCAATTTCTGAGACTCACTTATATAATATAGCAGTAGCAATACATTTTTACATTTGACATTTTTGTCATTTAGCAGACGCTCTTATCCAGAGCGACTTACAGGAGCATTTAGGGTAAAGTGCCTTGCTCAAGGGCACATCGGCAGATTTTTCACCTAGTCGGCTCGGGGATTCAAAGCAGCATCCTTTCGGTTACTGGCCCAACGCTCTTAACCACTAGGCTACCTTCCGCAATACAAGGATACGACATCTATTAGAAGAGACAGGAATGCTTATGGGGGACGTGTTGCTGTATTCAGAGCCACACCCCTGTAATTCTTAGAGAAGATCTTATGTCAAATGTTATTGAAGTGTTGTGGTTGCAGGTTCACTTGGCACATCTAAAGCCTTTTCTTTTGGGGTGTTGCTATAGGCCACCAAGTGCTAACAGTGAGTATCTAAATAATGTGTGTGAAAACCTTGATAGTGTATGTGATGTAAACAGAGGGGTCTACTTTCTTTAGGACCTGAATATTGACTGGTTTTCATCAAGATGGCCGCTCAAGAGGAAGCTTTTCACTGTAACCAGTGCCTCTAATATGGTTCAGGATATTAATCAACCTACCAGGGTGTTTACAAACACTACAGGAACAAGATCATTCACATGTATTGATCACATTTTTACTAATGTTGTAGAACTTTGTTCTGAAGCTGTATCCGTACCCATTGGATGCAGTGATCACAATATAGTGGCTCTATCCAGGAAAGACAAAGTTCCAAAAGCTGGGCCTAAAATAGTGTATAAGTGACTCTTATGTGGATGATGTTAAACATATTTGTTGGTCTGATGTGATGAATAAGGAGCATCCAGACGCTGCACTTGATACATTTATGAAATTGCTTCTTCCAATTATTGATAAACATGCACCTGTTAAGAAACTGTTTGTATTGTTCAGGCTCCATGGATTGATGAGGAATTGAAAAAAAAACAACTGTATGGTTGAAAGAGATGAGGCAAAAGGAGTCTGGCTGCACATCTGACTGGCTGGCTTACTGCAAATTGAGAAACTTCGTGCCTTAACTCAAAAAATAAAATAAATAAAAAACTTTTATCAAGGCACAAGGCGAGACCCAGATGCAGACACAGGAGGCAGATGGTTGGAGTCTTACAATGTTTATTAATCCAAAGTGGTAGGCAAGAGAATGGTCGTGGACAGACAAAAAGGTCAAAACCAGATCAGAGTCCAGGAGGTACAGAGTGGCAGACAGGCTCGTGGTCAAGGCAGGCAGAATTGGCATGCAGGCGGGTACAGAGTCCAGAAAAAGGCAAGTGTCAAAACCGGGGGGGACTAGAAAAAGGAGAATAGCAAAAAGGAGTATGGGAAAAACACGCTGGTTGATTTGACTAAACATACAAGATGAACTGGCACAGAGAGACAGGAAACACAGGGATAAATAAACTGGGAGAAATAAGCGACACCTGGAGGGGGTGGAGACAATCACAGGAACAGGTGAAACTGATCAGGGCGTGACAACTGTATCATGAATCCAAGATCAACGATATAAAGAATGATGGGAACTTTAAAGGAAATTATGGGTAGAAAGACAAATTCAACTCCATCTTTCATCGAATTAGATGGCTTATTCATCAAAAAACCAGTTGATGTAGGCAATTATTTTAATGATTACTTAATTGGCAAAGTGGACAAGCTTAGGCAGGAAATGCCAACAACGAACAGGGAGCCATCATACTCATACATAAAAAAACTAATAATGAAAGAAAAGCATTGTAAGTTAGAATTTTTATAGTTGGGAGAGGTGGAAAAAGTATTGTTATCGATCAATAATGAAAAACTTCCTAGCATTGACAACTTAGATGGACAGCTACTGAGGATGGTAGCTGACCCTATAGCCACACCTATCTGTCAAATCTTTAATCTGAGCCCAGAGGAACGTCTTTGACCTCAGGCCTGGAGGGAAGCCAAAGTAATTCCGCTACCCAAGAGTGGTAAAGCGGCCTTTACTGGTGTCAACGGGTGGGTGTAGCTGGTGCATGGAGGTCAGGCGCAGGAGAGCAGAGATGAGGGAACACGAAGCATTTTACTGAGGCAAATAGTAAGACCATAACGTGACAGCGTCACTAAAACCAAATGCCCAAAATAAGTAAGGCAGCACAAAGTACCACAAACAAAGTACAAAGTAAAGGCTGCCACAAAACACAGGTATACATAAAACCTGGCGCTAACAAGCCGGAAGCGTGCCAACCTCGACAATAAACAATTTCACACACAGATATGGGGGGGAACAGAGGGTTAAATACACAACAAGTAATGAGGGAATGTAAACCAGGTGTGTGGGAAAACAAGACAAAACAAATGGAAAATGAAAAGTGGATTGGCGATGGCTAGAAGACCGGTGACTTCGACCGCCGAACGTCGCCCGAACAAGGAGAGGAACCGTCTTTGGCGGAAGTCGTGACAACTGGTTCTAACAGCAGACCTATCAGCTTGCTGCTAGCTCTTAGCAAACTGTGTTTGACCAAACACAATGCTATTTCTCTGTAGTCAAATTAACAACAGACTTTCAGCATACTTTTAGAAAAGGGCACTCAACATATACTGCTCTGACACAAATGGCTGATGATTGGTTGAAAGAAATTGATAATAAGAAGATTGTGGGAGCTGTACTGTTAGATTTCAGTGCAGCCTTTGATGTTATTATCATAACCTGTTGTTGAGAAAATGTATGTGTTATGGCTTTTCAACCGCTGCCATATTGTGGATTCAGAGCTATCTGTCTAAAAAAACTCAGAGGCTTTTCTTAATTGGAAGCTTCTCTCATGTCAAACATGTAAATTGTGGTGTAATGCAGGGCAGCTCTCTAGGCCCTCTACTCTTTTCTATTTTTACCAGTGACCTGCCATTGGCATTAAACAAAACATGTGTTTCTATGTATGCTGATGATTCAGTCATATACATATCAGCAACCACAGCTAATGAAGTCACTGAAACCCTTAACAAAGAGTCTGTTTTGGCATGGGTGGCCAGTAATAAACTGGTCCTGAACATCTTTAAAGCGAAGATTATTTATTTGCTACAAATCATTCCCTAAGTTATAGACATCAGCTGAATCTGGTAATGAATGGTGTTGCTGTTGAAAGAGTTGAGACTAAATGACTGTCATGGTCAAAACATATAGATTCAAAGGTTGTAAAGATAGGGAGAGGTATGTCCGTAATAAAGCAGATGCTCTGCTTTTTTGACACCACACTCCACAAAGCCTGCAGGCTCTAGTTCTATCTTATCTTGATTATTGTCCAGTCAGGTGAAGTGCTGCAAAGGAAGACCTAGTTAAGCTGCAGCTGGCCCAGAAAATAGCAGCACGTCTTGCTCTTCATTGATATCAGAGGGCTAATATTAATACTATACATGCGAGTCTCTCTTGGCTGAGAGTTGAGAAAAGACTGACTGCGTCACTTCTTGTTTTTTATAAGAAACATTAATGTGTTGGAAACTCCAAATTGTTTGCATAGTCAACTTACACATAGCACTGACACTTACCGCACCAGACATGCTACCAGGGGTATTTTCACAGTTCCCAGGTCCAGAACAAATTCAAGGAAAAGTACAGTATTACACAGAGCCATGAGTGCATGGAAATCTTCCATCTTATATAGAGCAACTGAACAGCAAACCTCACGGCACAACGCCTCTCCCCCATGTGAATGTACTGACTATTAGGAATCAGGTAAGACCCAGATGTAGACCGTGTCGAAGTATTAGAGCAACAGGGGCAAAGGTACAGGACGGCAGGCAGGCTCAAGGTCAGGTCAGGTCAGGTCAGGCAGAGGTCGGTAATCCAGGGGTGGGGCAAAGGTACAGGATGACAGGGAGGCAGGCTCAGGGTCAGGGGCAGGCAGAGTGGTCAGGCAGGCGGGCTCAGGACAGGCAGGCGTCAAAACCAGGAGGACGAGAAAAGAGAGACTGGACAAATCAGGAGCTGAGACACAAAACTCTGGTAGGCTTGAACAAACAAGACGAACTGGCAACAGACAGACAGAGAACACAGGTATAAATACACAGGGGATGATGGGGAAGATGGGCGACACCTGGAGGGGGGTGGAGACAAGCACGAAGACAAGTGAAACAGATCAGGGCGTGACACTGACGTGTATGCGTAACTGATAGATGCACACACATGCTACATGTTAATGTTTTTAAATGTATGCAAACTGTAAAGTCTTTTGTCTGTAATGTCTTTTTCGTTATGTGTCGGACACCAGTGAGACTAGCTGTCGCCATTGGCGTCGTCTAATGGATGTCGATTAAGGCAGCCCCCCCGCACCTCTCTCTTTCAGAGGAGTTGGGTTAAATGTGGAAGACACATTTCAGTTGAATGCATTCAGTTGTACAACTGACTAGGTATCCCCCTTTCCCTTTCCCTAATGGGGATCCTAATAAATCAAAACCACCCCCAGGAGCCCTGTCTTTCTACACTCTGCCCAGATCGAGACATGCACCGTCGTAATTGTTCCTCTCTAATGAAATCAAATTAACACAACCCTTTCCTAGTTATCAGCATGTAGTTTTATCCACCCTCAATACAATGGATAATCCCTATATGCAGTGGTGGAAAAAGTACCCAACAATCATACTTGAGTAAAAGTAAAGATACCTTAATAGAAAATGACTCAAGTAAAAGTACAAGTCACCCGGTAAAATTCTACTTGATTAAAAGTATAAAAGTATTTGGTTTAAAATATACTTAAGTATCAAAAGTAAAAGCATAAATACTTTCAAATTCCCTATAGTAAGCAAACCAGATGGCACCATTTTCTTGTTTTTTTATTTACTGAAAGCCACGGGTACACTCCAACATTCAGACACCATTTACAAATGAAGCATGTGTGTTTAGTGAGTCTGCCAGATCAGAGGCAGTAGGAATGACCAGGGATGTTCTGTTGATAAGTGCGTGAATTTTACTATTTTCCTGTCCTGCTAAGCATTCAAAATGTAACAAGTACTTTTGGGTGTCAAGGAAAATGTATGGAGTAAAAAGTATAATATTTTCTTAAGGAATGTAGTGAAGTAAAAGTTCAAGTAGTTAAAAATATAATAGTAAAGTACAGATACCCCAAAAAACTACTTAAGTAGTACTTTAAAGTATTTTTTCTTAACTACTTTACACCACTGCCTACAGGTACTAAAACGTAGGGTACAGATCTATTATAACCCACTTTACATGACGGACAGACATACTTTTAGTGGTTCTCAAACCTCTCCCCGGGACCCCTATACATTTCACAATTTTGTTGTGTCCCTGAATTAGCTCACCTGATTCACCTAGTAAAGGGATTGATTATTAGTTGACAAGTTGAATCAGGTATGCTACCTCTGGAACAGATCAAATACATGGAATGGCTGGGCGTCCCCGAGGAGAGGTTTGAAACCCACTGCTAAGTGGAAGCATAAGGAATCGCTTTTACCTAGACAGACAGGCAGACAAACAGACAGAGACACACACACACAGACAGACAGACTTTATTATTTCCACAGCCCATCGTACAAGCAGCATGAAAGTAACATCACTCAGACAAGAAGAGCCCGACCTGACGCCCCTCTCAGTCTGTGACCAGTTTAGATTCCCCAACGCTGTCTGGACGTCTAACCGAGATCCACATCTAATTCAGCCTTTGTCTGTCTAAACTCTAGGTGAGGCCTGGGAATTTATACATCAGAGATGTGGACGGTTTGCTGCGATCGATCGATCTCTAATGGTGGCACTGCGTGATTAATCATCAGGCCCATTACCGCGGTGCCACCCAGAAATCACAAGCTAACCATGCCAGAAGTAAAACGAAACTCTTGGTGTGTGTGTGTGTGTGTGTGTGTTTGTGTGTGTGTGTGTGCGTGTGCGTGTGTGTGTGTGTGTGTGTGTGTGTGTGCGTGTGTGTGAGAGATCGATCAATTGTCAGGAAGCGTTTAAAAAGAGATGCAAAGAGAGATGGTCCATGATTGGCTTTTGTGATGTGACGCTTTTGTTATTTGGTACAGGAGCCAACTGCAATCGTCTCAGTCGTGAATTATTAAGGCTTGTTGGCTCGTTGAAGGTCAAATGATAAAAGGTTGATTGAAAGGTGCTAAATGCTGCTCTCTTAGGAAAGTCAAGACACACCATTCAAGTCATCCTTAATGTTATGTTTGCTTTGCCAGCCACAGGTCAATCCTACTCTTTGTCATTTTGACAACACATAATTGTGTGTCTGTGTGAGCATGCGTGCCTGCATAACGGCTTGCGTGTGTCTGCCATGTCCATTTCGGTTACAAAACGGATGGTCAAATATAAAACTCCCTGTCATCCTCGAGTTGGCACAGCGTGAGATGATAATGTTATTCTGTTATTGATCCCAGCAGAGATCTATTAGGCTCCACCTCCAAGAGAAACAAAGTAGGGTGGAGAATGTGTGTGCATCCCAAGTGGCACCCTATTCCCTATATAGTGCTGGGCGCTGGTGAAAAGTAGTGGACTATGTAGGGAATAGGGTGCCATTTGAGATACAACCTGTGTCTGATACGGTGCAATGCAGCACGGGGCATCTTTATCGACCTGCTGCTATGTAGACAACTGATTAAGTATCCTATTTGGAGGGCCACAAACAAAACGCTTTACCTCAGGTAGTTATCATCAAAGGTGGTGTAAATGGACCCGAGTAAAAACACCTGATCTCTAGAGCTGTAATAGAAGTCTGATAGTTTTGTTGAGGAATCTAGTGTCTATGGTTTGGGCTTTGGTTTGCCCAATTAAGTTATCCAATATGTCTGGGGATGGAGACCTGGACTTTTAAAAGCTTCCGTGGCCTTGAGGAGAACATAACAGTAACTTTATAGAAAAAACCTATTGTGGGAAATCAGTTCTCAAACAATTCCCTCACACACTCCCATTTCCTCGTAAGAAACCTTGCCTAACAGCTGACTTTGAGAATTCCTAAGCTGTTGAAATAAACCATTCTGGTTCCATTTCTTATGACATATCATTTTTTCATAAGACTCATCAACTCCTGTGTCTGAGCAGAATGGTTCTGGGTGGAAGCCAGAGTGATGAATAGTCAAGCAGGATGTTGAATGGGATGAATATATGTAATATTTAGACTTACTATAGAGCTGTGTATGAGGCAAGTGCAGCTGTGACGCTTGCACACACATACTCAAACATGGCCATGCTTTATACTAAGTGACAATGTTCCTCACTTGTGATCTTATTAACCTGGCCTATGGATGCCTTATATGAACTATGCACAGACCTGGAATGAAACAAGCTCAGTCTGTGATGCATGTCTGATATTATACACATTCGTTCTTCTGTGGATCCACCTCCATCAAAATGATGGTCTGCTTTGACTCAGGATAGAGAGAAACTGTCCACTCACTGTTTGCTGCTTGCAAAGGGGGATTTCAATGTATGTGTCTGTTTGAGAACAAGAGAACAGAGAGAGAGACAAAGATAGATAGACAGGCAGGCAGGCGGGCGGGCGGGCGAGCGAGCGGGCGGGCAGATAGATAGATAGATAGATAGATAGATAGATAGATAGATAGATAGATAGATAGATAGAGTGGTAGATAGAGTGGTAGATAGAGTGGTAGGAAAGAATGAGAGAATGAGAGTCTTTAGGGGTGGAGATGTGGGGGCGGACACCGCAGTAATGGCATCAGTGGGTGAGGGAGAGGTGGGAGTGGGAGGAGAGAGAGAGGCGAGGAGGAGGGTGAGAAGACAGGGAAAGGTCGTGTTGAGCGGAGCATGCAGGGAACATCTAGGCCTATACCCCACAGGAAGAACCACATACATCTTGAAAGTGAATATTCATAATTTGTTGATGTTGGAGACACCTGTGGAGATCAATAAGGGGAAATTCCAACCAGTCTCCAGCACGTCATGCTGCTATGCACACTTCTTTCAAAATGAGAGAGCCTGAAAATAACACAAATATGTGCTATGATGTGACATGACATGGTAGAGAGCCCTGTGGCAATGTAATATATATATTATTTCCATCACCCCAATTATGGGATGAAACCTATGCTGACTGCTGTACTCAGTGAGGTATTTCACATCATCACTAAAGCCATCCATCTCAGCAGTGAGTGGTGTGGAAACTACAGTGTTTCCCTCAGATAGGGCTAAAGGATAGGTTCTTTCATGCTGTGCTGCTCCGTCTATAAACACATTCACTCAACCTCCTTGAGAAGGAAGGAGCGCTCACTTTGCAGGTGCTGCCTCTCCTCTTCATACAGCTCTGAATACTGTTGACCAGGGCCCATAGCGCTGTGGTCAAACGTAGTGCACTATATAGGGAAGAGGGTGTCATTTGGGACACAGCCCTTGTGTGGATAGTCACAGAATCTGGAGCAAATACAGTTTAAATTCGCGAAGGGGAGCACTGCGTTAGAAAAACCTAACCAAACCATACTCCTGCCACGGTGGGGTGTAAAAATAGCATTGTGCAAGTAAGTGATTCAGAAATGTGGTGTGACATGATTCCCAACAATGTATCATGTCACACTCCAATACGCAATGTGAAGGCTTCTGTCTTCTTGACTTCAACCATCTTGACTCACGTTTTTTCTACCTAACAGGAGAGTGAGTTTTGTTGTGGGGCATAGCTAGCTTAAACAACTCTAATATCCCCTCCAGGCATTTGCAAAATGATTGTTCATAAAAAATTTGCCCCATCATGGTTTATTAACCAAGGCTAAAAATAATACAAAATTATGTAAAACGAACATGGCAGATTCCCTCATCAAATCAGCCAACATGAAAAAATATATATAGTAAATGATTGTATAAACACTATATTATACACTTGCAGACTTTACTGTAGTGTTTTGGAGATGACTGTAGTGTTGAGGTTGATGACCCTCCATAAATACCTTTCCCCCTTTTCTCTCTCTACTCTACAGAATGGACTCTTTGTTAACATAGAGAGAGTATGGCAACATCAAAAGGATGGGAATGGAACATTATTTCGGAAATCCAACCAGTTGAAAGTGTCAGTTGGTACTTAAAGAATATGATGTCAGATCAGATATTTATTTAGTAAATACTGTAGTATACTGTAGTATTTACTGTAGTGTTTTTGTTTTATTATCTTTGACATATAGTCCATTCGGAAAGTATTCAAACCACTTGACTTTTTCCACATTTTGTTACATTTCCAGACATATTCTAATATTACATTGTTTTTACCCACACACAATACCCCATAATGACGAAGAAAAAACGTTTTTTAGAAATTTTATCAAATATATAAAAGATAAAAAACTGAAATATAACATTTACATAAGTATTCAGACCCTTTGCTCAGTACTTTGTTGAAGCAACTTTGGCAAAGATTACAGTCTTGAGTCTTCTTGGGTATGAAACTACAATCTTGGCACGCCTGTATTTGGGGAGTTTCTCTCACTCTTCTCTGCAGATCCTCTCAAGCTCTGTCAGGTTGGATGGGGAGTGTCGCTGCACAGCTATTTTCAGATCTCTCCAGAGATGTTCGATCGGGTTCTCTGGCTGGACCACTCAAGGACATTCAGAGACTTGTGCCAAAGCCACTCCTGCATTGCCTTGGCTGTGTGCTTGGGGTCGCTGTCCTGTTGGAAGGTGAACCTTTGCCCCAGTCTGTGGTCCTGAGCACTCTGGAGCAGGTTTTCATCAAGGATCTCTCTGTACTTTGCTCCGTTCATCTTTCCCTCAATCCTCATTCGTCTCCCAGTTCCTGCCGCTGAAAAACATCCACACAGCATGATGCTGCCACCACCATGCTTCACCGTAGGGATGGTGCCAGGTTTCCTCCAGACGTGACGCTTGGCATTCAGAACAAAGAGATCCATCTTGGTTTCATAAAACAGAGAATCTTGTTTCTCAGGGTTTGAGAGTCTTTAGGTGCCTTTTGGCAAACTCCAAGTGGGCTGTCATGTGCCTTTTACTGAGGAGAGGCTTCTGTCTGGCCACTCTACCATAAAGGCCTGATTGGTGGAGTGCTACAAAGATGGTTGTCCACCTGGAAGGTTCTCCCATATCCACAGAGGAACTCTGGAGCTCTGTCATAGTGACCATCGGGTTCTTGGTCACCTACCTGACCAAGGCCCATCTCCTCAGATTGCTCAGTTTGTTTCCAACGTATTCCGTTTAAGAATGATGGAGGCCACTGTGCTCTTAGGGACCTTCAACGCTGCATAATGTTTTTGGTACCCTTCCCCCGACCTGTGCCTCGACACAATCCTGTCTCGGAGCTCTACGGACAATTCCTTCGATCTCATGGCTTGGTTTTTGCTCTGAAATGCACTATCAACTGTGGGACCTTATAAAGACAGGTGTGTACCTTCTAAATCATGTCCAATCAATTGAATTTACCACAGGTGGACTCCAATCAAGTTGTAGAAACATCTCAAGGATGATCAATGGAAACAGGATGCACCTGAGCTCAATTTCGAGTCTCATAGCAAAGGGTCTGAATACTTATTTAAACAAGGTATTTCTGTTTTTGCTTTGTCGTTATGGGGTATTGTGTGTAGATTGATGAGGAGTACATTTTATTTAATCCATTTTTGAATAAGGCTGTAACGTAACAAAATGTGGAAAAAGTCAAGGGTTCTGAACACTTTCCGTATGCACTGTAGTAGTGGGGGCTTTCTCCTTGAGGAAACCTACTGGAGAAATACTCAAAGGGCAAATTTGCCATAACCTGTAGGAAGGTAGGACTGAGGTCTGAACAGATAGTTCAGAGTTTATGCTATTTTCTATAACCTGTAGGGAACACAAAATATGGTCTGCATTGGCAGTTTTCTCACTTATGGGTGGCAAAAATTGGGATATGGGGGAGGGGAATGGGCAGGGTATATGCAAATGAAATACTGTAGTATGCTATAGTGCGGACTGTAGTGTTTTTGCGGACATTACTGTAGTATTTACTGTTGTGTTTTTGTGGTCTGTAGTATACTGTAGTATTTACAGCACTATAGCATTCTACAGTATACTTCAACATTTCAAAGTAAGTACTACACATGAGAGGAATACTACAGTGTGTAGTATAGTATTCTACAGTAAAATACAGTTTACTACAGAATTCTATAGTAAGTACTGTAGCATTCTTGTCACGGCCGTTGAATGAAGAGGACCAAGGTTCAGCGTGGTGAGCGTACATATTACTTTATTTATATGACGCTGACAAAAATAATAAACAATCCAAAAAAACGTGAAGCTGAAGGCTATAGTGCCAACAAACAAAGACAACTTCCCACAAACACAGGTGGGAAAAAGGGATACCTAAGTATGGTTCTCAATCAGAGACAATGATAGACAGCTGTCCCTGATGGAGAACCCTACCTGGCCAAAACATAGAAATACAAATAATAGAACGAAAGAACATAGAATACCCACCCCAAATCACACCCTGACCAAACCAGGGCGTGACAATTCTGTAGTAAACTGTCGCAAGCATCAGTCAAAACCAATTCATCTCAGACTGCTGTAACACTGTCCACGTGCTGCTCTAGGTGGAATTATAATGAACACACAGCTTGGTCATGAGGATTGAGTCTCTCATGTACACTAAGTCTAAACTGTTCCTGCCAACCCACTTGTCATGTGGGTTGGCAGTGCCTAGTAGGGCCTAGTGAAGAGTGTTCTCAACCATTAAATAAAAATTGCTGCATAAACTCATCCCTTCTGTCTTTTTTATGCTTCTGCTTTTATTGCATTATAAACAAACCACTTTTTCTGAGCCTTTCCAATCTGGAGCTATGGAGTAGAAAGGCAGAGTGTTGAATTGTCTTTATTCATGCAGAATCCCATAGGAACACAAACAAATTGAAATACTTAACCATTGATATGCCAGTAGAGCACTACAAGTGACACAGTGGCTTGCGAAAGTATTCACCCCCCCTGGTATTTTTCCTATTTTGTTGCCTTACAACCTGGAATTAAAATGGATTTTGTGGGTTTGTATCATTTGATTTACACAACATGACTACCACTTTGAAGATGCAAAATATTTTTGGGGTGAAACAAACAAGAAACAAGACAAAAAAACTGAAAACTTGAGCGTGCATAACTATCCCCCCCCCAAAGTCATTACTTTGTAGAAAGTCAATACTTTGCCACCTTTTGCAGCAATTACAGCTGCAAGTCTCTTGGTATATGTCGCTATAAGCTTAGCACATCTAGCCACTGGAATTCTTTCCCATTCTTCAAGGCAAAACTGCTGCAGATCCTTCAAGTTGGATGGGTTCCACTGGTGTACAGCAACCTTTAAGTCATACAATTGGATTGAGGTCTGGACTTTGACTAGGCCATTCCAAGACATTTCAATGTTCCCCCTTAAACCACTCGAGTGTTGCTTTAGCAGTATGCTTAAGGTCATTGTCCTGCTGGATGGTGAACCTCCGCCCCAGTCTCAAATCTCTGGAAGACTGAAATCTCTGTAAGATCTGACCAGAGTACCTTCTTACATATGTTTGGGGAGTCTCCCACATGCCTTTTGATGAACACCAAATGTGTTGGCTTATTTTATTCATTAAGTATTGGCTTTTCTGTGCCCTCTTCCGTAAAGCCCAGCTCTGTGGAGTATACGGCTTAAAGTGGTCCTATGGACAGATACTCCAATCTCCACTGTGGAGCTTTGCATCTCCTTCAGGGTTATCTTTGGTCTCTTTGTTGCTTCTCTGATTAATGCCCTGCTTGCCTGGTCCGTGAGTTTTGGTGGGCGTCCCTTTCTTGGCAGGTTTGTTGTGGTGCCATATTCTTTCCATTTTTTATAATGGATTTAATGGTGCTCCGTGGGATGTTCAAAAAAGAAAATAACTTGGTTAAAAAAAATAAAATAAAAAGAAATGGACAAGTGGTGATGGCATATGTGTTCACCCCCTTTGCTATGAAGCCCATAAATAAGATCTGGTGCAACTAATTACCTTCAGAAGTCACATAATTAGTTCAATAAAGTCCACCGGTGTGCAATCTAAGTGTCACATGATCTGTACGCACCACTTTTCCGATCTGTATGCATGCACCACGTTTTTTTATTTTTTAGAATTTTTTGAAACAAGTTATTCTTTCCATTTCACTTCACCAATTTGAACTATTTTGTGTATGTCCATTACATGAAATCCCCCCCAAAAATCAATTTAAATTACAGGTTGTAATGCAACAAAATAGGAAAAACGCCAAGGGGGTGTCACAACTTCCACCGAAGGTGGCTCCCCTGCCTGTTCGGACGGTGCTCGGCAGGTGTCGTTGCCGGTCTACTAGCCGCCACCGATCCCTTTTTTCCTTTTCTGTTAGTTTAATCTTATTAGTTGCACCTGTTCCTTTTTGTGTTTCTTGATTTCGGTCTATTTAAGCCTGTTAGGCCCGTTTAGGTTTGTGCGGGATTATTTTGTGTTCTCTGACGACTGTGGATGTTTTTTGTTCTCTGGATCGTTTGCCCTGTGTTCTGGGTTGGTCAGTGTGTATGCGCCCTGTGTTTGGCATGATCGTTTTTTCCGGGGAATTAAATTTATACAGAAAATTGAACCCTCTGCTCTCTGCGCCTGACTCCTACCTTCCACTCCTAGTAACCCGTGACAGAATCCCGCACCTTTCATGGAGTCAGCAGGAGCAGCCGCACCTCCTCTCCCATCGATGGAGGAAAGGGTCCTCCATCATACAACCATTCTCCACCGGATTGGGTCGGCTATGGACCAGATGATGGAGAGGATGGACCGATGGGAGAGGAGTGGTCTCCCTACCTCACCTCCAGTGCCTCTTCCATCAGCACCACCTACCCCTCCTTCAGCGTCCGGATCTGGTGCCCTGCGTCTGGCACTCCCCAGGGAGTACGATGGGACGGCGGCTGGGTGCCAGGGCTTCCTACTACAACTTGAGCTGTACCTGGCTACCGTTTGTCCGACTCCCTCGGGGGAGGAGAGCGTGAGTGTCCTCGTCTCCTGTCTGACGGGTCGAGCCCTGGAGTGGGCCAACGTAGTGTGGAATGGCCCAGACTCGGCGAGGGATCACTACCCCGAGTTCACCCGCCGTTTCCGGGCCGTGTTCGACCCGAAACCTGCCCCTTCGCCTGCCCTCCCAGAAGCTGGGGCCGCAGTGTGTAGGTACATTCAAAGACCTGAGGAGGATAAACGAGGTGTGTTATAGGTTACAGCTTCCTGCTTACTATCGTATTAACTCCTCGTTTCACGTGTCTCTCCTCAGGCCGGTGGTGGCTGGTCCCCTGCAAGAAGGTGAGGTGCCTGAGGTCCCTCGAGGGGTCCCCGGCGTACACAGTACGCGCTATTCTGGACTCAAGACACCGGGTGAGGGGCCTACAGTACCTCGTGGACTGGGAGGGGTACGGTCCGGAGGAGAGGGGCTGGGTACCGGTGGGGGACATTTTGGACCCTTCACTTCTGAGGGACTTCCACCGCCTCCACCCGGATCGCCCCCCGGGTCGCCCTCGAGAAAAAAAAAATTACCCCTCTGATCTCTGCTTCTGACTCCTACCTTCCACTCCTAGTAACCCGTGACAGGGGGATGAATAGTTTTGCAAGGCACTGTATGTACACTCTGGACCATGGTCTATCTTATGTGCTCACCATCATTCACCAACGCTAGTCGTTCAGAGATAATCACCAATGATTTCCTTGATTCGTTGAATTAGGTGTTAGTGCAGGATGGAACAAAACCTACACATCTTCTAGGTCTCCAGGACCCCTGCTCTACTGTATCCTAGCACCAGGATACTGTTACAGAGAAGTGAAAGAAGAGTTATGTGACTGCTACATAGTTTGGCAGACCAATGGCACAAAAAAGCGTAATATAAAATGCCTTGGCACGAGAAGCACACGTTGTAATGCTTCGACAGCTGTTGACCACATGAAAATATATTAACGTGTTACTGTGCGGCACGGCTGTGAAATAACATTACGATGTGTGGATATTCATTAGATTTGACTTACCATGTGTGTGAGTGCGTGTGTGCGTGCATGAGTGCGTCTGTGTGTGTGTGAATGTATGTAAAAGCCAAGTCTCTCCCTGGCCTGAACAGAATGGGAGAGGGTCATCAAATTAGACCTCTATTTAATCCTCTCTCCCCCTTCCCCCTCACTCCTCTAACCCTATGAGGATAATTAGCGTTAGCCTACTAAACCTACAACTTGCTGGTGATGTGTTACTCTGCTCGACGGTGGAGATAGAGGAGAGGGATAGAGATAGAGAAGAGAAAAGATAAACAAGATAAATGACAAATAAGAGACAGAGAGAGACAACAATAATAATAATAATAATAATAATAATTCTGAGAGAGAAGTCATGCAGAAGAACGGCTCCTGACTTGTTATAACTTTTTGGTTGTTAAGAGCGAGATTGACACGATTAAATTAGCAAAACATTTATAGGTAATCAAATTGTACAACTGAAGATCAACACAGGAGGAAAAGATTGACAGAGAGTGAGTTAAAAGACCAATCCTCATCGTGGTAGCTAGCCAAATTCAAATCTGTCAGCTAGCTTACCGTCTAGCTCCAACTGTTTACTGGTGGTAACCATAGCAACATGGCCACTGAGGCAGCACTAGCAGCACCAGCAGCAGCAGAGACTGAGAGACCCCCCCTCTTTTTTTTGAATACCCAGCAGAAATCAAATCTGAGAAGGGAAGAATCAATTTTAAACACAGAATTCTAAAGGGAGAACCCAGACTCATTGTTTGCCGACTGCTCACAAAACAGGACTGTTACAAACCGGTTATTTTACACAGACCACACTACTGCCTGGCATACAGCTGTAACCAGGCATTTCAGCTATACCACAAAGAAGGCATCAGCAAGGGAAGGCAAATCCACATTTTTGAGGACAGCAATAAGGACCAGGAAAAAAGGTTTCTGACGGTAAACATGTACCAGAACGGTACTGTCATGGTCCAGGGCAGTGAGGCTGCACTCAGCTCTGTTGTGCAGGACTTCCCCAACCTAGGGAAGATAGCGGAAAGCAAAAAAGACAAGGACAGCACCCCGACCTCTTCCCTCACCTCAGGCACCCCAACAGCAGGAGCCCAGACCTACACCCACACAACAGGTCTATCCTCCCCCCTGCCTGCCTACAACCACCAGAGCCAAGACCACACTACCATCAGCCTGTTGAGAGACAGGCTGGCTCTGTTAGAGGTATGGGTTACTGAGCTAAAGGAGCAGCCCCCCAGCTACACCACCACCAGCCCAGACACAGAGCTTCTACAGGACCAGATCAACCAGTGCAGGACCCAGCTGGAGAACTCTGTCCAGGAGCTGAGAGAGAGCCTTACCACAGCGCTTGAGGAGGTAAAGGCCACCATGAGGAGAGAGCTGGTGCAGGTAAAGGAGGAGATGGCAAAGGAGTTGTCTGTCATCAAGAGGGTGCTGCAGCACAGAGAACAGACTGTAGAGACTCCTAGAGAGAAGCTGCAGCCCCTCACCACCCCTAACAACCCCACTGACCCACCTTTACCCACAACCCCCCCATACCAACAACCCTTTACCCACACCCCACGTCAACAAGGAGGCTGACGTGGGGACACCTACTACAGAGAGAAGCTCTCTGGCCCCTCCTGACACCCCCACACACCCCTCCATGTACACAGGCCCTGTGTACTCCAGCCACAGACCGTAAACGCACTAATCTGGTAAAACCCACTGAGGTGGCCATCCTCATTGACTCAAATGGGAAATTCATCCAAGAAGATAAACTCTTCCCCCAACACAAGGTGTGCAAAATATGGTGCCCAAAAACACAGGATGCACTCCACATCCTGTCCCAGCCTGACTTTGGCACACCAGGCCACATTATTATTCACACCGGCACCAACCACCTGCGAGAGGAGCAGGAGAGAGTAGGCAGCCTGGTCAACAGAGTAGCAGAGAGAGCCTCTGAGCGGTTCCTCAACTCCCACATCACCATCTCCACTTTGCTGCCCCGCAAAGACTTTCCTCCACGTACCATTCAGAAAGTCAACACTGACATCACCAGAGGGCGTGGCCTACTCCCAAACGTACACGTTGCTCACCACCCAACAATCACCCCAGAGCACCTGCACGACCACTCCCACCTGAGGAAGCAGACAGTAGGGATGTTTGCCAAGTCTCTAAAGGACGTGGCACTTGGTAGACAAACACCCCATGCCGCACTGGACAGAGGACCACCCATAGACCCCGACCAGACCACTGAACCACCAAGGAGCCCCAGGCCCCCTCAACACCCCACCAGACCCAGCGCACCCCACAGGTCCCACCCACCACCAGAGCATCACCACTTCCATCGGCTTAGCCAGACTGGACCGTTCCCAGCCTACTACCCCGCACCAGACCACCACCTCTACCAGACCAGAGAGGAAGCCCCACGGCCCAGAACTGGCCCTCCTCCACTCCACAGGGCCCAGCAGCAGGACCAGCGCAGCTACACAGAGGTCATCGGAGGACAGGAGAAACCTGTAGGGTTGAGTGAGATTTAACAGCTCCTCCAATACATCTGCACTAAACACACACACACACACACACACCTATTGTACTAAAAGTTTACTTGTTCAATGAAAAGGAATATATTGTTATCCTGTTTATCTCACTCTTAACAACTTATTAGTTAGTAGTTACTGTATTTCTGACTGCTATTCTTTCTTTTGGAACATGAAATCACTATCAGTTGGCATGTGGAACATTCAGGGCCTAAACTCATCAACCTTTGGACTGAAGAGTTTAGCACTGGAGTTCAACAAAAATCTGAAAGATGTTGACGCCATCATTCTGCAGGAGACATGGTGTAAGGCTGACATTGTCACTCACTGTTAGCACTGGAGTTCAACAAAAATCTGAAAGATGTTGACGCCATCATTCTGCAGGAGACATGGTGTAAGGCTGACATTGTCACTCACTGTCCCACAGGCTACAGAAAGGTAATTGTGTCATCACAGAAACACAGCTCTGTCAATAGAGGCAGAGACTCTGGAGGACTGATCATTTGGTACAAATCTGAACTACAAAATCTAATTGATCCTCTCAAAATTGGTAAATATCACATTTGTTTAAAACTGAAAAAATAACTTATACTGACAGAAAAAGATGTGTTCCTTTGCGCAATATATATCGCCCCCTCAGAATCCCCATATTATTCAGAGGAGCTCTTCCCCACCCTTGAGGAAGAGACGTGCCATTTCCAGGCTCAGGGAAATTTGCTCATCTTTGGGGACACAAATGCACGCACAGGAAGACTACCTGATCTAACGAGCACAGAGGGGACAGCTTTATTACAGGCCATACTGTCTCTAACTGTCTTAATCTCCCCCATAGAAACAACAGTGACAGCACCGTCAACAACAACGGAAGGGATCTGTTGCAGCTCTGTAGAAGCCTGGGTCTGTACTTTGTCAATGGTAGGTTACGGGGGGACTCTTTGGGGAGATTCACCTACTGCTCACCTCTTGGCCACAGTACAGTAGACTATATGATCACAGACATTGACCCTTTCTCTCTCAGCTCATTCACTGTCAAGCCACTAACACCTCTGTCTGATCACAGCCAAATTACATTGTCCCTCAAAAGAACAGACATGGAAACAACCACACATTCACAGCCCAGTAAGCTATACAAAATCTGAAATTCATACAGATGGGCCCAAAACAGCACAGAAGAATTGTGGTTGATGCAGATTGTAAAATTATAAGGAAAAAACTTAGAACACTATACAACCAAAAGCACAGAGACCCAAATAATGTTGAATTATGCCTTCATTACTGTGAGACTTTAAAACTCTATAAACGTACACTCAGAACCAAAAAAGCACAGTACAACAGCAAGCAGCTGACACTAATTGAGGAGTCAATAAACACAAACAACTTCTGGCAAAATTGGAAAAAACAAAAAAAATCTAAACAAGAGGAATTAGCGATACAAAATGGTGACATATGGACAACCCATTTTAAAACTCTCTACAACATCGTTCAAACTGACACAAACGCAGAACAATGCCAAATTCCTGAGAAGTTGAATGGATTAGAAAAAGCTATAAAGGACAATCAAAATCCATTGGACTCCCCAATTACTGACCAGGAGCTCTATAAGAAACTTCAGGCTCTCAAATTTAAAAAGGCATGCGGACCTGATGGCATCCTAAATGAGATGCTCAAACTCACTAGTCAAAATTTCAATTTACTATATTAAAATTGTTTAATTTGATCATGAGTGTAGGTTATTTCCCTGACATCTGGAATCAAGGACTCATAACCCCAATCTTTAAGAACGGAGACAAATGTGACCCTAACAATTACAGAGGCATTTGTGTGAACAGTAACCTGGGGAAGGTTTTCTGTAGTATTATAAATGTAAGAGTTCTAAACTTCCTTAATAAGCACAATGTCTTGAGTAAAAGACAAACTGGATTTGTACCAAAACATTGCACGACTGATCATATTTACACCCTACACACCCTGATAGATAAACATGTCCACCAAAATAATACCAAAATATACGCTTGCTTTATTGACTTCCAAAAAGCATTTAATTCTATTTGGCATACAGGACTGTTCTACAAAGTTATTGAAAGTGGTGTAGGGGGTAAAACATATGACATAATTAAATCAATGTATACTGGAAATACGTGCAGCATTACAATTGGCAAGAAAATAACAGAATTCTTTAACCAGGGGCGGGGCCTTCGCCAGGGTAGCAATTTGAGCCCTGCACTCTTCAATATTTACATCAATAAATTGGCCACTATTCTAGAAAAATCCTCAGCCCCTGGTGTTAGTCTCCACAATTCAGAGGTTAAATGCCTACTCTTTGCAGATGACCTATGCCTGCTGTCACCCACAGCAGAGCCTGGACCTGCTAGAGCAGTACTGCCAGACCTGGGCCCTGGCAGTAAACCCCAAAAAGACTCAAATAATGATTTTCCAGACAAGATCCAGATCTCAGGGAATTAGACCAAAGTTCTCAATTGGTACAAAATATATAGAGTACTGCACACACTACAATTACTTAGGTTTAAAAATAAGCTCAACTGGACACCTTAATGATGCAGTGAATGAACTGAGAGAGAAAGCACACAGGGCATTCTACGCCATTAAAAAACTAATTCAAATTGAAATACCTATTAAAATTTGGCTAAAACTAATTGAATATGTCATTGAACCAATAGGACTTTATGGCAGCGAGGTGTGGGTTCCACTTGCAAAATAAGATTTCATCAAATGGGACAAACACCCCATTGAAACCCTCCATGCAGAGTTCTGTAAGATTCTCCTACATGTCCAGAGGAAAACTACAAACAATGCATGCAGGGCAGAATTAGGCCAATATCCACTAATAATAAAAAGAGCAATTAAGTTTTGGAAACATCTAAAATACAGTGACCCCCTCTCATATTATTACCAAGCCCTGCAATGCCAAGAGCTGAGCAAAGAAAAGAGTCCCCTCATCCAGCTTCTCCTGGGGCTGAGTTCACAAACCTGTTCTACTAACACACTGAAGCCTCAGGACCAGAACATCCAATCAATCAAATAAACCAAATTACAACCACTGCACAACAGCAGAACCTGAGATGGAGCTGCATTTCCTGACAAAATGTGAAAAATATAAAACAATTTTGAGAGTGTCATTTCCCCAAATATGAAACCCTTATTCAAGGTTTCAAAAGACCTCACTGATGACAGACAGACAGACAGACAGACAGACAGACAGACAGACAGACAGACAGACAGACAGACAGACAGACAGACAGACAGACAGACAGATAGTGACAGACAGACAGACAGACAGACAGACAGACAGACAGACAGACAGACAGACAGACAGACAGACAGACAGACAGACAGACAGACAGACAGACAGACAGACACAGATAGTGGCAGAGAGAGAGAGAGAGAGAGCTTGAGAGAGAGAGTCAGACAGCGAGAGAGACAGCGAAAGAGAGAGAGAGTCAGACAGCGAGAGAGACAGCGAAAGAGAGAGAGAGTCAGACAGCGAGAGAGACAGCGAAAGAGAGAGAGAGTCAGACAGCGAGAGAGAGAGTGAGAGAGATAGACAGAAAGAGACAGAGAGAGACAGAAAGAGACAGAGAGAGACAGAAAGAGACAGAGAGAGACAGAAAGAGACAGAGATAGACAGAAAGAGACAGAGATAGACAGAAAGAGACAGAGAGAGACAGAAAGAGACAGAGAGAAAGAGAGAGAGAGAGAGAGAGACAGAAAGAGACCGAGAGAAAAAGAAACAGCGAGAGAGACAGAAAGAGACAGAGAGAGACAGAAAGAGACAGAGATAGACAGAAGAGACAGAGATAGACAGAAAGAGACAGAGATAGACAGAGAGAGACAGAGAGAAAGAGAGAGAGAGACAGAAAGAGACAGAGATAAAAAGAAACAGCGAGAGAGAGACAGAAAGAGACAGAGAGAAAAAGAAACAGCGAGAGAGACAGAAAGAGACAGAAAGAAAAAGAAACAGCGAGAGAGAGACAGAAAGAGACAGAGAGAAAAAGAGACAGCGAGAGAGAGACAGAAAGAGACAGAGACAGAGACAGAGAGAGAGAGAGAGAGTTTGAGTTTAAAAAAAACTTTCTTGGGTCTGGGAACCCACAACACAAACACTCAAACAACAACGCAGATCTCATGAGCATCTGAATCAGGCCAACTGACCCCTTCTACCGTATTCTTTCCAGGGGTGTCCAGGTAGCCAAGATAGTAAGGATTTTGTGGTTTCACTTCTTCATCAGGGCTTCAAGATCTGCCAACTGCTCACGTGGACAGGAGAATGCTATCCGCCCGAAGGCTGTCCCATGATCTACTGCCCCAACAATGTTGTGAAGCTGTAGTTTACACTGAGTGTCTGTGAATCCCATCAGCACAGTCTTCTTCTCCTCATTTCTCTCTTTCACCTTCATCCCCAGAAGGGAGGAGCAGCAGTGAATTGATTTCTGCAGGTCAGACCCTGCCAGACACACCATCTGTACAGGATCATTGGGAGGCTGATCTTTGTCCACCAGGTAGAAGCGATAACCTCCTGGAGCCTCAGCCAGATAGAGGCCCTTTCCAACGTCAGTGAGGGGCCAAGCAAGCCGCTTACCATTGCTGACAGCCTGGCTAGACTGCAGAGTCAAACCGAGGAAGTCATTGCCTAGGCGATATCCTCCCACTCCGTAATTGTAGATCACTTTGTGACACAAAATCTTCATGCCGAGCACATCTCGGTAAAAGGTGTCCGTTTTGCTTTTGTCACCCACTTTGAAAACGAAATGCAAGGCTCGCCTCAAAGCCAATTTAATCCAAATGAGTTTGCTATGTACTGTACAATGATATATCACGCTCAGTTTGTCTACGTTGATTAAGGATCCTTGCAATTGATTGCCATATAGAAAAGAGAAAGGAAAAACAGAAGAGACAACAGAAGAAACAAGACAGAGAGAAAAAACACCCTTTGAGGCATGATCACTATCGTTGTTTTAATTTTCACTTAACCTAACCGTGTTTCCCACTACCTTTTGCTGCCGTAACAGCAGTAACAAATTTACTCAAGCGGTAACGCTTCTTCACACTCAACTGATCTAACCCCACCGTCTTCTGTAACACCACAGCTGACCTCACAAACTTATCAACATCAAAGAAATCTGCCAAGTCTGATCCAGGAACCCATTTACCTCCTCTAAATTGTAAATCGAATCGTCACCAGCTGCTAACATGTCCTTATCCTGATCCTCCTCAACTGAGGCCACAGACCCCTGACTCCCCTCCACATTCCTCTCAACACTCCCCACTTGCACCCCATCACAGTACTGGGCATGTCTCCTCACCGGGAAGAGGAAATGGCTCCCCAAATCCATCCTTACCTCCTACAACAATATTTTTCTGCTGCATAACAGACGCTATGTTCCCCTCTGGTACAAGCTGCAACTCAATACCCTCAACCTGGACAACTTGTTCTTCATCAACAGGTGCTTGTGGCTGCTCTACCGCTGTCGGCCCACCTCTCCCACCTCTCCCTACATCAGTGGGCCCAGGCGTTACGAGGACCTCCCTCCGCTTTCTCCCTTTTCGGGCAAGCATGTTGCTTATGGCCAACATCCCCACACTCAAAACACAGTTGACTACCTGTACTAGCATAAGCCATATACAGTCTGTTGTCATACTTGACTTTAAACGATAACTCTAAAGTCTGCTCCGGTGAGTCCAAAAACATAAACACCTATCACCGAAACGACATAACCTGTTTCAGAGCTGGGCGTTTGAAACGACATAACCTGTTTCAGAGCTGGGCGTTTGAAACGACATAACCTGTTTCAGAGCTGGGCGTCTGAAACGACATAACCTGTTTCAGAGCTGGGTGTTTGAAATGACATAACCTGTTTCAGAGCCAGTTGTTTGAAATGACATAACCTGTTTCAGAGCTGGGCGTTTGAAACGACATAACCTGTTTCAGAACCGGGTGTTTGAAATGACATAACCTGTTTCAGAGCCGGGTGTTTGAAATGACATAACCTGTTTCAGAGCTGGGCGTTTGAAATGACATCACCTGTTTCAGAGCCGGGTGTTTGAAATGACATAACCTGTTTCAGAGCTGGGCGTTTGAAATGACATAACCTGTTTCAGAGCCGGGTGTTTGAAATGACATAACCTGTTTCAGAGCTGGGCGTCTGAAACGACATAACCTGTTTCAGAGCTGGGTGTTTGAAATGACATAACCTGTTTCAGATCCGGTTGTTTGAAATGACATAACCTGTTTCAGAGCCGGGTGTTTGAAATGACATAACCTGTTTCAGAGCTGGGCGTTTGAAACGACATAACCTGTTTCAGAGCCCCGGTGTTTGAGTTGACATAACCTGTTTCAGAGCCCGGGTGTTTGAGTTGACATAACCTGTTTCAGAGCCCGGGTGTTTGAGTTGACATAACCTGTTTCAGAGCTGGGCGTTTGAAACGACATCACCTGTTTCAGAGCCGGGTGTTTGAAATGACATAACCTGTTTCACAGCCAGGTGTTTGAAACGACATAACCTGTTTCAGAGCCGGGTGTTTGTTCTAGAGGTTGGACCAAGTCATTGTTTTACAAGTCACAAGTAATTCTCAAGTCTTAGCACTCAAGTCTCAAGTCAAGTCCCAAGACAAGACAGGCAAGTCCGAGTCAAATCTCAAGTCAAGACCGTCAAGTATCAAGTCAAGTCTCAAGTCCTAAACTTTGAGTTTTGAGTCCTAAACAAGTCATAATATGCTCTTCACCAAACGTAATACCATTTAAAAATTTTAACGAGAGGAATAGTTAGTATATTACATTTACGCAAATCATGAATGCATTTAGAAATATCTCGATATTTATTACTTTCCAAATAAACATTATATTTCCATGGAACCCCCCCCCCCCCAATAGGGATTGACTATCTAGGATCGCTATGGGGCGCAATCGGGCGATGTAGGCTTGTACACAATCGACCCAACAGCAGTAACATCAGGCAGGATTTAGCCGACTGCCTAGCCTGTTGTAGCTCAATCTTGGCTGCAATGATCACGTTCCCGCACTGACTGACTGTGTGGAGGCTCATTAATTTAACGTTAGGTTAGCCTACATGATACACTAGTAAAGTAATAAAATATATAGCTGTCGGCTATATAAGCCACGACTTACCGTTCTTTGTGCAGCTTCAAATGTCGAACAAAGTTGGAAATTGTTGCGCCTCCGTCTATAATTTTCTTCCCGGATGTTTTGCAAGTTGCAATATGTTTTTTGCTGGTACGGCGTCGTCTTTATATCCGAAAATAATCATTTGGGGTATCATCTTTCCAAGGGCTCCATCTGAATTCGTCCGCCGACGTTCCTCTGCACTGCCTCGCACAACTTTTTCTCAGCTGGCACAATTTGATTGGCTGCTGTCGGATTCAAACTGTAATCCGTTAAATGAAGAGTTGATGCGCTGCACACTTTTTTTAATAGCATCATTTTAAATATTTGGGTTTGGGGAGGGTATCAAGTCAGGTCGAGTCATAAGGCACAAGCCCAAGTCAAGTCACGAGTCATTGGTGTTAAAGTCAAAGTCGAGTTGCAAGTCATCATATTTGTGTCACACTCCAATAACTCACACTCCAATAACTCACACTCCAATAACTCACACTCCAATAACTCACACTCTCAATAACTCACACTCAAATAATCACACTCCAATAACTCACACTCCAATAACTCACACTCCAGTAACTCACACTCCAGTAACTCACACTCCAATAACTCACACTCCAATAACTCACTCTCCAATAACTCACTCTCCAATAACTCACTCTCCAATAACTCACTCTCCAATAACTCACTATCCAATAACTCACTATCTAATAATTCACACTCCAATAACTCATTGGGAATAAACGGTGGTACATTTGAAATCGTTGCCCTTGTTGACTGAGAAAAAAGCGGCGTAACTTGAATAAACATACCTTTAAGAAGTACGCCATGCTCAACCATCTGATCAACAAGACGCTCTTCTTTAAGAAACACCACCTCCTCTTTATTCATCCGTGACACATAAGCAACATTTTCATTACCTACTGTACCTTCTCTCTTACGGTGACCATAAACTCCTCCACAGTGACAGTGGCTTCAGTAACAGACCTAAAGCCGTGCCGAAGTGACAGGGACAATTCCCAGCATGCACCAAAAACTCCCAGCATGCAGAGAGGGAGACACAGAGAGAGACAAAGGTAGAGGCAGAGAGAGACAGGGAGAGACAGAGAGAGAGAGAGACAGAGACAGAGAGAGAGACAGAGACAGAAACAGAGACAGAGAGACAGAAACAGAGAGACACTGATAGAGAGACCCAAGTGAGACAGAGAAATAGAGACAGAGAGAGGGTTGTGAGAGTGTTCTGAAAAGGCTGACGATAGTGAGTCTGCTACCTCAGGGCCAAGGCTGCCAGCCGTCACGCCTGGCGGGGAGCTACTTGTTTACTTGCTTTTCTTTGTTTGTTTCTGTTTGTTTTCCCAGATCCAATTGTACAGAGTGGGTGGGGGGCAGAGAGCGGGGGAGCAGGGAGTGTAGGGGCAGGATGGAGAGAGAGAACAAGGAAGAGAGAGATTGCCTGCATGGGCTCAGGGACGGTATTATTCACCTGAAAGAGCATCCAAACAGCCTCAGCCTCTGCAGGACTTCAGCTCACCAGGAGGAGCCATCTTCTGGCTGGCTGAAAGCAGATGACTACATCAATAAAGGAATAAAAGTCATGCAACCAAAACCCCACAAAAACCTTTCAACCTTCCTGAAAAATATTTGTTTTATTTTTTGATAAGGCACAGAATCCCTCTGTAGCTAGTTTTCACCCTCCTGCTCTATGGGCAGTGGGCATTGATCGTTGGCTAAGCATGCGGTGCAGAGTCATCCAAAGATGGCAAGGGACCTCTACTCTGTATGGGCGAGAGGGCCCCGGCCTCACGTGTTCTTTTCCTTTTCTGGCTCTACTGCTGATTCGGTCCCTTTGTTGCCCCTGAGTACCTCGATTGTCTCGATTGCCTCCACTGTGTTCAGTTAGCGGGTGTTGAGTTATCGTAGCTGTTTCGTTTGCTCTACTGGTTCACAGCCCTGACAGCCTACGTCCCAAATCACACCCTATTCCCTTTATAGTGCACTAGGGCTCTGGTAAAAAGTAGTACACTATATAAGGAATAGGGTGCCATTTAGGACACCCCAGTTTGCAGTCTCAGATGGATAGAGATGAAGCCTGCCAGCTGCGGACTTCCTTTTCATGCAGGCCCTCTCCCACTGAGCTCAAAGCCCAACTAGAGCTCCCTGATCCTGGCAGAGTGCTGACAGACCCGGTCCTGGGACAGCGCAGCCCTGGAGCTTCACGCTGAGAGGAAGTGTGACGCTCAGAGGGGGTCCTATGGTTCGACATTAAATAGGCATGCCAGAAAGGACACCCCGGGAATATCATCAGAACTTTAGCATTTACATTCTGAGATATTTATTCATAATCAATGCAAGGCTTAGGATCCTGGTTGAGGTGGCTAAGTTTAGTTTGGTTAAACAGTTCTACTTTTGTCCTTTCTACAATGGGCATATAGTGCCAATGTTAGTGCCAATGTACATGATGTGCTCTCTAGCAGGGCCAGATAGTGCCAACGTACAGATTATACTCTCCAGCCAGATTAGTGCTGACCATCCCAGGTCCTACTGGACGCCATGTGGAGAGAAAAGGAACACTGTGCTCCCCCCATGGGAGTGTGACAGACTGGATTTGTGATTCGCTAACGTCTCACAACATCAGTAAGGACAGTCTGCTATACTGACTTGGCATCTGGCAGCTCTACTCTTCAGCTGTGACGGTAAAGGGAATGACAACATCCACACTGTTAGCCGGGATGGACATTATCTCTGATTGATGATCATAATTGTACCTTTTGATTGAGCCATGTTTTTTGGGACAGCTTTGACATGGCAATGAAGGATTTTGGCCATCTTGGCCCTGCTCTACTTCAGATGAAGTCAGATGAACTTGTGGATATCATTTTATATCTCTAAGTGCAGTTTGAAGGAAGTTGCTAACTAGCCCTAGCGCAATTGCTGACTAAGGAGGTCCTCTCACTGTCAATTGCGTTTCTTTTTCAGCAAACGTAACATGTGTAAATACTTGTATGAACATAACAAGATTCAACAACTGAGACATAAACTGAACAAGTTCTACAGACATGTGACTAACAGAAATGGAATAATGTGTCCCTGAACAAAGGGGGGGTCAAAATCAAAAGTAACAGTCAGTATCTGGTGTGGCCACCAGCTGCATTAAGTACTGCAGTGCATCTCCTCCTCAAGGACTGCACCAGATTTGCCAGTTTTTGATGTGACATGTTACCCCACTCTTCCACCAAGGCACCTGAAAGTTCCTGGACATTTCTGGGGGAGAATGGCCTAGCCCTCCCCTCCGATCCAACAGGTCCCAGGTGTGCTCAATGGGATTGAGATCCGGGCTCCTCGCTGGCCATGGCAGAACACTGACATTCCTGTCTTGGAGGAAATCACGCACAGATCAAGCAGTATGGCTGGTAGCATTGTCATGCTGGAGGGTCATGTCAGGATGAGCCTGCAGGAATTGTACCACATGAGGGAGGAGGATGTCTTCCCTGTAACACACAGCGTTGAGATTGCCTGCAATGACAACAAGCTCAGTCCGATGATGCTGTGACACACCGCCTCAGACCATGACGGACTCTCCACCTCCAAATCGATCCCGCTCCAGAGTACAGGCCTCGGTATAACGCTCATTCCCACGATGATAAATGCAAATCCGACCATCACCCCGGGTGAGACAAAACCGCGACTCGTCAGTGAAGAGCACTTTTTGCCAGTCCTGTCTGGTCCAGCAACAGTGGGTTTGTGCCCATAGGCGACGTTGTTGCCGGTGATGTCTGGTGAAGACCTGCCTTACAACAGGCCTACAAGCCCTCAGTCCAGCCTCTCTCAGCCTATTGCGGACAGTCTGAGCACTGATGAGGGATGGTGCGTTCCTGGTGTAACTCAGGCAGTTGTTGTTGCCATCCTATACCTGTCCCGCAGGTGTGATGTTCAGATGTACCTATCCTGTGCAGGTGTTGTTACACGTGGTCTGCCACTGCGAGGATGATCAGCTGTCTGTCCTGTCTCCCTATAGCGCTGTCTTACACGTCTCACAGTTCGGACATTGCAATTTATTGCCTTGGCCACATCTGCAGTACTCATGCAGGGAGAGTAATAGTTAGTATTACTCTCATAGTACAAAAGGCAGGTCTTAATGAAGAGAAAAGGAAATGGCTGATTTAGACCGAAAGAGGGGGGAGAGAGAGAGTAGAGAGAGAACTAAGAGAGAGAAAGAGAGAGAGAGAGAGAGAGAGAGAGAGAGAGAGAGAGAGAGAGAGAGAGAGAGAGAGAGAGAGAGAGAGAGAGAGAGAGAGAGATGAGTTATGTCATCACCTCAGAAGCAGAGGGGAGGAAGTATTGGTCATGTTTTCTGAATCCTCATTCTGTCCTGTAATTTGTCAGCATTAAAACACATGCAGTAGAGACTTCCCTATGGGCATACAGTAAAACTGTCTCCAACTCCAACTAGGCTATTCATTAGATCCAGCATATCCTGAGGTGCTGACCTGTTGCACCCTCGACAACCACTGTGATTATTATTATATGACCCTGCTGGTCATCTATGAACATTTGAACATCTTGGCCATGTTCTGCTACAATCTCCACCCGGCACAGCCAGAAGAGGACTGACCATCCCTCATAGCCTGGTTCCTCTCTAGGTTTCTTCCTAGGTTTTGGCCTTTCTAGGGAGTTTTTCCTAGCCACCGTGCTTCTACACCTGCATTGCTTGCTGTTTGGGGTTTTAGGCTGGGTTTCTGTACAGCACTGAGATATCAGCTGATGTAAGAAGGGCTTTATAAATAAATTAGATTTGATATAAGACACAATAAACAGAAAAGCATCCTTTATCCTCATAATAGCTCTTCTTTGAATGTTTCTTCAGCATTCCGTTCATTCAGCTGCGTCTCCACAGACGCGACAACCGAAGAGGGCTCTCTCTCTCCGTGCACCAAATGAACGTATTCAACATCTTCAAAGCAGCTCATTTACTTATTATGTTTGATACCTCGCCTTTTCACAGACGAGATCTAATTACGTTCATGGCTCGAGTGTACCTTCTTATTCAAGAGAAAAAAACACATCTCTAGCGGTTTCTCTACCGTTAACAAGACTAATCACAGTCGTGTCACAAAAGTAGAAAATACCTCCTACCAAACAAGACTGAGAGATAGGGAAAAAGGGGGAGAAAATGGGGGAGAGAGAGCCATTGAAGCTGTTCTGTGCCCTGGCTGACACACAAACAGGATTTTAGAGGGGAAATGTGAAGGACTACACCATGCCCACGTGCTTGCTTGTGTGGCACGCATGTATATGTGTGTGCTGAAATGAATAACAGCAAATGCCGACCACACCTCTCTGGTGAAAGACAAAGCAAATGCAGCCTCTCTCTCATTACATTTCATCTCAGGTAATGGATCAGGGCTCTTGATTCATAATAACATGTAGACGATCAGACATACAGTATATGTATGCACATGTTTGATGATAACATGTCTGTAGCTGATTAGATGGGATCTGATTAATTAGATGAGATTGATTGTGTGTAACTTCCTCTTAGCCTGTGTCCTTGATGTGGGACGTGTGTGTGTGTGAAGAATGCCTCTGGGTGCTGCATAATGGAATGACCTGTTGTGTCTGAGTGAGTGACAACTCCATCTCTTTCCCTGCCTGCCTGTCTCTCTCTCTCTCTCTCCCTTCTCATCGACATAAAACATAGACCAGCAGGTCTCCTTCATTTACTCAGACAGAGAGAAGGATAAAGACAGGGAAAGATTGAAAGAGAAACAGAAAGGGAGCAAGGTTCCTGGGAGATTGACAATGTGAAGTTTTGACACAATCCAGTGTGTGTGTGTGTGTGTGTGTGTGTGTGTGTGTGTGTGTGTGTGTGTGTGTGTGTGTGTGTGTGTGTGTGTGTGTGTGTGTGTGTGTGTGTGTGTGTGTGTGTGTGTGTGTGTGTGAGAGAGAGAGAGAGAGACAGAGATACAGAGCGACAGAGAGATTCCACCACCCAGGTCAACACGGACGCTACATCTTATTGGCTTATGCTGACCTTTGACCCCTTGTTAATGGTTACTACCATTGGTCTCACATAACTGGACACCCGCTGTTCATGATTAGCAGGCTGGGTGTAATCTTTGGCGCAAAATCTCTTTCTTATGCTATACCAAAGCTGTAAAGGTTAACAGGACATAGCAGATAATAATAATATTAATACAACTAAATTGACAGTGATGTGATGTAGCGTAGTGGTAGTGTAGCTCTCGACCAATAGTAGACTCTATTGCCAGGCTCTGGCTGTGCTGCAACTCTGATTCATAGACCCTTGTCTAAGCCTTTATCTTAACACCAAGGAAACCAAAGTTATGTTGGTCTGTTCCACTAGGAAAAGGCCAACACAGCATGGGATACAATTAAGTATGGGGGGAGTACAAATTGAGGCAGTGGCAGAAAGCAAACTACTAGGAGTGCAGCTAGACAACTGCTTATCATGGTCGTCTCAAATAACTAATCTATGTAAAAATATATATATTAAAACAGCATGGATGATCAGAAGGATAGCTAAATATTTACCAGGAAAGATTCTTGAGCAAATAACACAAGCATTAATTGAGAGTCAGGTGAACTACTGTTCTGTGGTCTGGGGAAATGCATCAGCAAGTGGCATTAGGAGGCTGCAGAATGCACAGAACAAAGCAGCAAGGATTGTTTTAAGGTGGAGATGTGGTTCTTCTGTTGTAGTCATGCGCAGTGTTCTTGGTTGGTCATCAATCAACAAGATAATTGAAAAAAACGTGCTTATTTTATTTCAAAATATACACCATTTAAAGCGGCCAAACTATTCACAACGATATTCAGTTGGTAAACGACAGACATTCAGTAAATACTAGGAATAGATTGTCTACCATCTATGTGTTATCCTGACAGAAAAGATAAATAGGCAAAATAACATTTCGATTTAGAGGAATAAAGAAATGGAATAATTTAACTGAGCAAACCAGAAACCTTTCAATATATACATTTAAACAATGCTGTAAAACCATTTCAATATAATACGTAGAAAAGTTGTGCTGGACTATGGTAGATGAAGAATCAATATATCTTTTAGACAGAGTATTTATCGGGTCAATATGTTAGTGTATTATGTCTGTTTGTAACAGTGTGTTATTTGTGAAAATGTGTTCATATTATAAATTGTATATTAATGTTTAAGGACTCTTGGAAGATTAGTCCAAATGAGGACAAAAAGAGACCCCCCCCCCTCAATTTTGCCAGAGATAGTATATCTGCACTCTGTAGATCCACAGATATATCATATCCTGTAGATCCACAGATACATCATATCCTTTAGATCCACAGATATATCATATCCTGTAGATCCACAGATATATCATATCCTGTAGATCCACAGATATATCTTATCCTGTATATTCACAGATATATCATATCCTGTAGATCCACAGATATATCATATCCTTTAGATCCACAGATATATCATATCCTGTAGATCCACAGATATATCATATCCTGTAGATCCACAGATATATCTTATCCTGTATATTCACAGATGTATCATATCCTTGAGATCCACAGATATATCATATCCTGTAGATCCACAGATATATCTTATCCTGCAGATCCACAGATATATCATATCCTTTAGATCCACAGATATATCATATCCTGTATATTCACAGATATATCATATCCTGTAGATCCACAGATATATCATATCCTGTTAGATCCACAGATATATCATATCCTTTAGATCCACAGTTATATCATATCCTGTAGATCCACAGATATATCATATCCTTTAGATCCACAGATATATCATATCCTTTAGATCCACAGATATATCATATCCTGTAGATCCACAGATATATCATATCCTTTAGATCCACAGATATATCATATCCTGTAGATCCACAGATATATCATATCCTGTAGATCCACAGATATATCTTATCCTGTATATTCACAGATGTATCATATCCTTGAGATCCACAGATATATCATATCCTGTATATTCACATATTTATCATATCCTGTAGATCCACAGATATATCATATCCTGTATATTCACAGGTATATCATATCCTTTAGATCCACAGATATATCATATCCTGTATATTCACAGATTTATCATATCCTTTAGATCCACAGATATATCATATCCTGTAGATCCACAGATATATCTTATCCTGTAGATCCACAAATATATCTTATCCTGTAGATCCACAGATATATCATATCCTGTAGATCCACAGATATATCTTATCCTGTAGATCCACAAATATATCTTATCTTGTAAATCCACAGATATATCATATCCTGTAGATCCACAGATATATCATATCTGTCACGTTCCTGACCTTATTTCCTTTATTTTGTCTTTGTTTAGTATGGTCAGGACGTGAGCTGGGTGGGCATTCTATGTTATGTGTTTCTATGTTTAGTTCATTGTTAATTAGCCTGATATGGTTCTCAATCAGGGGCAGGTGTTTTACGTTTCCTCTGATTGAGAACCATATTAAGGTAGGCTGTTCACACCGTTTGTTGGTGGGTGATTGTCTTCCGTGTCAGTGTTTGTACCACACGGGACTGTTTCGTTTGTCTAGTCTGTTCCTGTTCGTGCGTTCTTCGTTATATGTAAGTTCTCATGTTCAGGTCGGTCTACGTCGTTTGTTATTTTGTAATTTATCAAGTGTGTTTCGTGTTTGTCTTGTTTCAATAAAATCTGATTATGTATTCCACAAAAGCTGCGTTTTGGTCCAATCCCGGCTCCTCCTCAGACGAGGAGGAGAACAATCGTTACAGAATCGCCCACCAACCAAGGACCAAGCAGCGGTGGAGAAAGCAGCAGCAGCGCACGAAGGAGGAATGGACATGGGAGGACGTTTTGGACGGCAAGGGTTGCTACACATGGGAGGAGATCCTGTCTGGAAAAGATTGCCTCCCATGGGAACAGCTGGAGGCAGTTAGGAGAGCAGAGGCAACCGGAGAGAGGAACCGGCGTTATGAAGGTACGCGGCTAGCACGGAAGCCTGTGAGTCAAGCCCAAAAATTCATTGGGGGGCTAAAGGGTAGTGTGGCGAAGTCAGGTAGGAGACCTGCGCCCACTTCCCGATCTTGGAGAGCGAGAGTACGGGCAGACATCGTGTTATGCGGTAAAGCGCACAGTGTCTCCTGCACGTGTGCATAGCCCGGTGCGGGTTATTCAACCTCCCCGCACTGGTAGGGCTAGATTGGGCACTGAGCCAGGTGCCATGAAGCCGGCTCAACGCGTCTGGTCTCCAGTGCGTCTCCTCGGGCCGGCATACATGGCACCAGCCTTACGCATGGTGTCCCCGGTTCGCCAACACAGCCCAGTGCGGGTTATTCCACCTCCCCGCACTGGTCGGGCTACGGGGAGCATACAACCAGGTAAGGTTGGGCAGGCTCGGTGCTCAAGGGAGCCAGTACGCCTGCACGGTCCGGTATATCCGGCGCCACCTCCCCGCCCCAGCCCAGTACCACCAGTGCCAACACCACGCACCAGGCTTCCTGTGCGTCTCCAGAGCCCTGTTCCTCCTCCACGCACTAGCCCTATGGTGCATGTCTCCAGCCCGGTACCACCAGTTCCGGCACCACGCACCAAGCCTCCTGTGCGTCTCCAGAGTCCTGTGCGTCCTGTTGCTGCTCCCCGCACTAGCCTTAAGGTGCGTGTCCTTAGCCCGGTAACTCCAGTTCCGGCACCACGCACCAGGCCTACAGTGCACCTCAGCCGGCCAGAATCTGCCGTCTGCCCAGCGGCGCCTGAACTGCCCGTCTGCCCAACGCCGTCTGAGCTGTCCGTCTGCCAAGCGCCGCCTGTGCTGCCCGTCTGTACTGAGCCTTCAAAGCCGCCCGTCTGTCCTAAGCCTTCAAAGCCGCCCGTCTGTCCTGAGCCTTCAAAGCCGCCCGTCTGTCCTGAGCCTTCAAAGCCGCCCGTCTGTCCTGAGCCTTCAGAGCCGTCCGTCAGTCAGGAGCCGCTAGAGCCGTCCGCCAGACAGGAGCCGCTAGAGCCGTCCGCCAGACAGGAGCCGCTAGAGCCTTCCGCCAGACAGGAGCCGCTAGAGCCTTCCGCCAGACAGGAGCTGCTAGAGCCGTCAGCCAGCCATGAGCAGCCAGAGCCGTCAGCCAGCTATGAGCAGCCAGAGCCGTCAGCCAGCCATGAGCAGCCAGAGCCGTTAGACAGTCCAGAGCTGCCCCTCAGTCCGGAGCTGCCCCTCAGTCCAGTACTACCCCTCATCCCGGTGTTGCCCCTTAGTCCGGTGCTGTCCCTTAATCCAGGTGGGTTAATTTGGAGGGTGGCCATTGGGAGGAGGCTACGGAAGCGGGGATTGACTATGGTGGGGTGGGGACAACGTCCTGAGCCAGAGCCGCCACCGTGGACAGATGCCCACCCAGACCCTCCCTTATAGGTTCAGGTTTTGCGGCCGGAGTCCGCACCTTGAGGAGGGGGGGGGGGGGGTACTGTCACGTTCCTGACCTTATTTCCTTTATTTTGTCTTTGTTTAGTATGGTCAGGACGTGAGCTGGGTGGGCATTCTATGTTATGTGTTTCTATGTTTAGGTTCATTGTTAATTAGCCTGATATGGTTCTCAATCAGGGGCAGGTTTTTACGTTTCCTCTGATTGAGAACCATATTAAGGTAGGCTGTTCACACCGTTTGTTGGTGGGTGATTGTCTTCCGTGTCAGTGTTTGTACCACACGGGACTGTTTCGTTTGTCTAGTCTGTTCCTGTTCGTGCGTTCTTCGTTATATGTAAGTTCTCATGTTCAGATCGGTCTACGTCGTTTGTTATTTTGTAATTTATCAAGTGTGTTTCGTGTTCGTCTTGTTTCAATAAAATCTCATTATGTATTCCACAAAAGCTGCGTTTTGGTCCGATCCCGGCTCCTCCTCAGATGAGGAGGAGAACAATCGTTACAATATCCTGTAGATCCACAGATATATCTTATCCTGTAGATCCACAGATATATATTCCCCCTGCACTCCTTTTTGTACAGAATCCCTTTCAATTAGAGACAAACTTGTACAACTCACAGCACCACTTGTTTCTAGGCTAAACCAAGCCGTGCTCTGTATGCAGATTCACAATCTACAAAATAATGAACTACAACCCATTATTACCCTGGAGACAGTGGACCAAAGCTCAGAGACAGTGTGTTGTGATGTGCTGCTGCAGCTTAATATTATATTCTAGCTGCACAGCAGATGATCTGGCACTACACTTTATTAGGCTCTCTATAAATTTTACATTATTGAGGTTTGGCCTCAGAAGCAGAGTGTGAGTGTGAGTGTGAGTGTGAGTGTGTGTGTGTGTGTGTGTGCGCGCGCGTGCGTGTGTGTTGTATGATTTTTTTTATTTCACCTTTATTTAACCAGGTAGACCAGTTGAGAACAAGTTCTCATTTACCACTGCGACCTGCAACCTGGTGTGTGTATGTGTGTGTGTGTGAGTGAGAGCGTAGTGCGGACTGCTAAGAGCTCTATTGAAACTCACTGATTACAGTCTCTGTACTGACAGGCAGACGATAAGGGAGAAGGCGAGCCTGCCTGTCACAAATCTAACAGGTGCAACTCGACTCTAATAAATTGCCTCAGACTCTGAGAGGGTGCAATCATGTCTGCATGTTCCACAGAATCAAACTCTCAGCCAGAAAGAGAATCACAAAGTTAAAGTTGTAAGTCGCTCTGGATAAGAGCGTCTGCTAAATGACTTAAATGTAATGTAAATGTAAAAAGGCCCATCGGGATGTTTTTGGGGAAGAAGTGTAATTATGTTTTGATTGGATGAAAAAGAGGATGGTGAAAAGGAGCATTATGTTTCCCTTGGTGGTATCTAGTTACGCCTCTCGTCTCCTGGAGGGTTACTGCTGAGATTACCTCACTCACTAGACTGTCAGGCTGGGTTTCGTCTGATCTCTTTTACAGTTGTAGATCATAACTGGTTCTATCCACAATACAGCTTCGCAATGCAGACGATAAGTTCCAGGGTCAGCCATAGTAGTACGGCGCCCCTGGAGCAAATTAGGGTTAAGTGCCTTGCTTAAGGGCTTAAGGGCACAGATTTTTACCTTGTCGCCTCGGATATTCGAACCAGCGACCTTTCAGTTACTGGCCCAATGCTCTAACCACTAATTCTGAAGAGACAGAAAGATATTCATGTGATTCTAATGGGCCGTGTGCTAAAGGGAGTATGATTGAGTTCAACATTTTATTTTGTCGTCTGTGACATGACGACGGTCTGAATCTCTGCCCACCATCTAATTACACAACCACACGTGTTGATATTGATCCCTCCATTTAAACCCCTTTTCCCCAGTCAGTATTTCTCTCCCATTCAATTAACCTGGTAAAACAAAAGTTCAACAAAATGGCTCCAAAGCCCCAAAACATTCATCAAAACACTAGAAAGTAATTCATTTTCATTATAAACCGTACGTTGAGATGGACTTAAACTTCACCCCACAGCCCATCCAATACTGATGTGTCCTCATAGCACTGAGTGTCTCAGTGCTATGAGAGAGGAGAGAGAGGAGAGAGAGCGAAAGGAGAGAGAGAGCGAAAGGAGGAGAGAGAGCAAAATAGAATGAGGCAGATAAAGAGAGGGGCAAAGAGGGAGAGAGGGGAGGAAGGAGAGAGAGAGGAGAGAGAGGAGAGGAGAGAGGAGAGAGAGGAGAGAGTAAGAGAGAGAGAGAGGGAGAGAGGGAAATAGGAGAGAGAGAGAGAGAGAGGGAGAGAAAGAGAGAAGGAAAGAGGAGAGAGAGAGAGAAAGAGAGAGAGAGGAGAGAGAGAGAGGAGAGAGAGGAGAGAGAAAGAGAGAAGGAAAGAGGAGAGAGAGAGGAGAGAGAGGAGAGAGAGGAGAGAGAGAGAGAGGAGAGAGAGAGAGGAGAGAGAGGAGAGAGAAAGAGAGAAGGAAAGAGGAGAGAGAGAGGAGAGAGAGGAGAGAGAGAGAGGGGAGAGAGAGCACCATGCTGAATGATGCTGAATAGTGTATTCATCTCCACACAGCGGGACAAAGCGATGTGAGGCAGAGGTCCACTTCAGCACCAGCTCCAGCTCCCGGCTTCGAGCTGCTCCATTTAAAATCTGTTTGTTTTGGACTCATTAGCTTAAAAATCCAGGCCCACCACAGAGGAGAGAAGTTTCTATAACAAAGCAAGCATCATATGAAATAAGGTATAATGAAGCGGCAAAGCCTAATGCCCTCATAAAAAATATGTATTACAAAGCTGCCAGGAGACAATGCTACTTAAAACTCATCTAGGAGGGTACTCTCCCTTTCTCTCTCTCTTGATCGCTCTCTCAATGCTCATTATGAGGCTAATGAAGATGAGGCGATGAGGAGAGAAGAGAGCGCCGGGGCTAGACGCATCGTGACTTCAAGACTTAGGCCTCGTCCAGTAGTAGTGTACTTTCCAGTAGTAGTGTACTTTCCAGTAGTAGTGTACTTTCACTGTGACCCTATTCTTCCAAAGACACACACAGTGACTCATTTTCTAGGTGTATCGCACGTGCACACACACACACACACCTACAAAGATCAATATAGCCTGCACATTATACACCAAGCAGAAACAACACAACACAATGTTTGGGCTCTAGGGAGGAAAGTATGCATGTGACTTAACAGGCTTACACAGACACGACAAAGACTCTCTCTGAGCATTCTTTTTGATTGGGGCTGATGCGTTAAAGGGCAATTCTGCCACTTTTCAACCTCATATTCATTATCTCCAGCACCAAACCAGCAGTAGCATGTGTGAAAACAGCGTGTTTCTATGATCTGTAGTTAAAAAGATAAGAAAGGCCCTGAAAAAAATGCTTCTCTGTGACATCACAGGGTAGGATTAAAAAGGATTTAAATGGCGATTTTCACTGTTTTAAAATGTTTTTGATGATGTCATCGTGTAGAGCTTTTTAACTTTATATTTGTTTCTACAAAATGTAAAAATGCACTGTTTCTACATATGTACTGTATATACAGTTGAAGTCGGAAGTTTACATACACCTTAGCCAAATACATTTAAACTCAGTTTTTCACAATTCCTGACATTTATTCCAAGAAGAATTCCCTGTTTTAGGTCAATTAGGATCACCACCTTATTTTAAGAATGTGAAATGTCAGAATAATAGTAGAGAATGATTTATTTCCGTTTTTTTTTCATCACACTCACAGTAGGTCAGAAGTTTACATACACTCAATTAAGAGGCAGTGAGTTTGAAGGTAGGCCTTGAATACATCCACAGGTACACCTCCAATTGACTTAAATTATGTCAATTAGCCTATCATATGCTTCTAAAGCCATTACATAATTTTCTGGAATTTTCCAAGCTGTTTAAAGGCACAGTCAACTTAGTGTATGTAAACATCTGACCCACTGGAATTGTGATACAGTGAATTATAAGTGAAATAATCTGTCTGTAAACAATTGTTGGAAAAATCACTTGTGTCATGCACAAAGTAGATGTCTCAACCGACTTGCCAAAACTATAGTTTGTTAACAAGACATTTGTGGAGTGGTTGAAAAACGAGTTTTAATGTCTCCAACCTAAGTGTATGTAAACTTCTGACTTCAACTATATATGTACTGTGCTGGAGATAATGAAAGTTGGGTTGAAAAGTTGTGTATTTGTTTGTCCTTT
>NC_074703.1:25578723-25661223 GCF_029448725.1 Salvelinus fontinalis | reverse complement strand
TCCCTCCCTCCCTCCCTCCCTCCCTCCCTCCCTCCCTCCCGAGCCTCCCTCCCTCCCTCCCTCCCTCCCAGGGACTTGAGCCAGCCACACAGAGTCCATTACTGCCAGGTAATGGTTGAATGTCACAACCACAGGATGTCGTTAAAGACCTGAGTGAAGCGACCTCTAATGGGTTTTGTTCAGGTTGAGCTGATTTCACACAGCAATAGAGATAGGCCACGTCTCAAATGGTACCCTATTCCCTATGCAGTGCACTACTTTTGACCAGGGCCCATAGCTAGGGTATCACAAAATCAGGCCACTTTGAGGAATCTATTAGCTCTCTCGTTCCGCATTGCTGTTCGATCTGTTTGGTGAGTCAGTCATCAGGGTTACAGTGTTTGAGGAGTTAATACGAGGTGTTTATTAAGTAAGCAAGATGATCAGGATGAATCATTTGTACTGCTTATATAAGAGTTTCTGTACAGGAGTGGGACACTGGTGTCTATCCCGGTTTCAACTCTCTGTAACTGCTATAAAACATCTCCGAAGTGCTGTTTTTGAATCTGTGTTTGTGTGTGAGAGAGAGAGAGAGATTTATTTATCTGGTATCTCATCTGATCACACAGCCGTTTGACCTGAGAATGTGGGAAATGTCCGTCCTGTGCTCTGCTGCGGTCGGTTGTTTATGATGCTGCTGTGTTTACCGAACACTGAGAGGGAGTATTATTGGAGGCCGACAGAGACATGAGAGATAGAGAGAGGGGAGAGAGATGGAATATGCGGAAGCCTCCCACACAAAGGAGTTGCAAGGTCTCCCGTCCACTTACCCTCTCTCCTCTCGCTCACGCTCAAAAATAAATCACTCAATATAGAGTTACTGTGCTCTCTCTTCCTTTTTGCCACATCTAACCCTGAAGCTTGTGATGAAACACACAGACACACATCGACAAAGTCATAGAACTAACTAGTGCTGTGTCTCAATAGTATATAGTGGCTTCCTCTCCTTGTCTCCTCTCCTTCATTTGCTCTGACCTAAATGCACAGAATGGGTCAGAGTGGCGCAGTTTGACGTTTATTGTCAGAGGTCTTGTCCTAGAGGCAGAACTGTTGAGATAGGCCAGCTGCAAAGTCAAAATTGGCTAGATTGTAAAAATGTATTAAAACTAAAATGTGCTCTTTGGTCTTAATTTCGAAAATCAGATTTTATGACTTTGTGGCTATGCCAGCTAGTGACCACTCTGCAGAGCTGCCTCCAGAGCAAGATTAATGACGGAAAGAAACTAACCTGCCAGAGAGATATGGTGGATATCTACTAGGTTCCCAAATCCAGTACTTTCACATCAGTGCATATAAGATGTAGGATCTTAATTTGATCACACTTTTGTTGCTCAGAATTTTCCTGCCCCGCAGGAAATGTATACACACTTTGTGATTTACGTAAATTCTATGAAAACCCACTCTAAGACACGGTTATATTAACAGTATTGCACTTTTCATGTAGCATACTTTTGGCATAGCCTATCCACCAATCAAGCAACATTATGGACTACACTGTTGCTGCAGGATTTATTTTGCTGTGACAGTATAAGTCAACTTAAAATCCAACATCTGTAGGAAGGAAAGTAGATATGGGAAGGATACCACTTTTAGACAATTGAGATTCACCCTATGAAGCACAGTTTATAGTGGCCATTTGCTTTCACAGATTCCCTGGTTGAAATGGCTCCACTATGAAATATGAAAGGGAAAAAACCTCTCCTCTCAGTTGCAAAGGTGTGAAAAAAAGTTCCAGCGGAAAAAATGGTCAGAAAGAAACCCTACAGTTTATGTTTTTGCAGTAATTCAGGACAGGAAATACCAGATTGAATGTTGTGATGCTTTCCCTGAGCACTGTGTAATTGGCCATGGCTGCTAGGGGAGTGTGTTAGGGGAGTGTGTGTGTGTGTCTGTTATTTCCCAGGACTGTGGAGAGTGATTCTTGGCGCTTGGATCTGATTCTAATGATGTTGCTTACAGTAAATCCAGCTATGCTCTGTACCGTAAAGAAAAGGGTAATGGGGATACCTAGTCAGTTGTACAACTGAATGCATTCAACTGAAATGTGTCTTCCACATTTCACCCAAGCCCTCTGAATCAGAGAGGTGTGGGGGGGGGGGGTGTTAATCGACATCCAAGAGCTCAGTCTACTGCTGTGGACGTGCCTTTTACTAAACAAACCCTTTTTTGTCTGCTGAACTGGTACAGACCGGAAACAGAGAGTAGAGAGGAGAGAAACAGAAAGGAAAGAGAAGTGAAAGGAAAGGAGCTGTAGGAGGCCAGGAAGATTGGAGAGCAGCCTGATCACTAGGAATTAACTTACATTTCGGACGTTTGAAAAGGTCCTGAGAACGTCGATATATGCCTTCCTCCACACTCACAAAAAAGAATGACAAGCGATTGCCCAGAACTCATGATGCTCGGAGCCGGAGCGTGCTGCTTAGAACACTGCACCACCGCAGTTCACAATGCTCCAGCAAGCCGTGAGAATAATTGATGCTAATATCGCGTTGTTTTTAATTATTTTGTTTTAAGCCTTTCCCAAACCATAGCCCTAACCTCAACCAATCGGAATGAATGCCGAAACCCCTCAAATTAATTGTTTTCATTGTTCCCCCCTAATCAGGGACTGATTTTGACCTGGGACACCAGGTGGGTGCAATTGATTATCAGGTAGAACAGAAAACCAGCAGGCTCCGGACCTCGTAGGGTAAGAGTTGAACACCCCCGGCCAAAACTGTTACCCTTTGAGTTGTTTTTGTTTTAACCCTATAACCACGCGGAATTAATGCTTGAAAAATAGACGTTCATCCGTAATATGTGGAATTTCGAAGGGAAACGATGAGATCTTGTTGCAGCGAGAGCGACATGTTGACATTGACAGGCAACTGGCGTCCAGGTGTCCATTATGGCTCAACTCTGCTATGACAGGAGGTGCCCATTATGGGTCTACTCTGACACGGCATGGATGACCTTTTGACATGAAGCATGTGCTGTATTGGTGAACGGGTCAGTGCACTGATCCGCCCTGGCGACTGCTGTTGGGTGGTCTCAGGAAACTCAACATGGATTTATTGTGAAGTTTTGTCTAACATCTGGACTTCCAGGAATAAGGTCCATCTCCACCTCCAAAAACAAGATAAAACACCATCTGTCCCTCTTGTCTCATTTATGGTAAATAGAGCAGGGTTTCACAACACTCGGTCCTAGCAGGGGATGTTGCTGCCTGGTCCCTCAGATTTCACAAGTGACAAATACAGGGGGTTTTGACATAAGACACCAGCTCTTCCACTCTCCCACTGAACACTCACCAGACATAGCCAGGTAGCTGTGGAGTTGTCATGTTGTGTTATTGTGACTCCCTCTACTGTCCCTGTGTGATTGAGATGGTCACTTCTGTCCAGGCTGCTCTCGTCCTCTCCCATCACTCCCTAGGTTATTTATACAATTATCAGGTCTGTAGGAGTAGAGCAGTCACACACGCGTAAACGGACACGCACACACAGCAACAGAGACATGGTCACAAAGCCGGAGATGTTCCAGCCAGCAATGATCCGTACTCTAACAGTGTACTGTTGTGATGCGTTAGATTAGTTTAGTCTAGTCTCCATTGACTCCTGGGGATGGCGGTTAGTGGTCCTGTACGTGGCTCAGTTCATAAGAGCATGGCACTAGCAACACCAGAGTTGTCGGTTCAATTCCCACTGGGGTCACATACCAAAATGTGTGCACTGTTGTCACTTTGGGTCAAACTGTCAGCAACGTAAATGGCATATATTACAGTACTGTAATGGCCAATTTTATTCAAGCATACTAGACTTTGGATACATGTTTACTGTGTAGGTGATACATTTTTTTTCTTGTTTTTGGACTTTCTGGATCATTTGCTTATTGGTATTGTGTTGATATTGTATTACTGCACTGTAGGTGTTAGAAACACAAGCATTTCGCTGCACCTACTGTATTCTGCTAATCGGTGTATGTGACCAATAAACTGTGATTTGATATTGTCTCTCAGATATAAAAAAATTAAAACTTGCTGTGAAGTAAAATCCTAGTAGTCACCATCATAGTAGTACATTCAAGTATACATCATACTTGTTTCTACTTTACATACTGATAGGTTTGGATTGATGAACTTTAAATCCTTATTAATCATTAGTTGTAATAGAGAAATACCATAGCCGAGGGTCTACACCAGAGGTTAATGGTTATCTGTAGGAGGAAGGTATATGGTGGGGGCAATTTAGCTTGGAATGTTCTGAGTGCAGGGAAAGTGATCACATGTGGCAGGCATTGATAAGGGGAGAGAGTCATGGATTAGTGATGAAGGAGGTCGAGGTCAGGTCAGGTCACGTTAAGGGAGAAGGAAAAGTTTATGGCCTGTATTACTTAGTTTCCTGCGTAAGCAATAAAGATACAATGTTTGTTCAGATGTGTCGGAGGAGACTCAGCATAGAGAAAGGGTTAAATAGCAGTGCTTATGTGAACAATGTTTTTGTCTAATGCAGCTGTATTGATCCTCTGGGAAGAATCAACTTGGTTAAGCTTTCATAGTGTCCATGGAGTTTTTTTACTCTGAGAATTAGAACCTAACACTACATTTTCATTATGTAGGTCTCAAAATATGTAGTGAACAAACCAGTTGACATGTAAAATTCTATATATTTACCAAATGTTGAAGTGATCATCAATTAAGAGCAGTTGGATTAAGGGCGTTTCACTCATCGTTTTGAGGCATAGTTCGAATCAGAGTTTGACTATTTATTACATTGTATTTTTGTCATTTGATCCGGGTTGGTTTCACATTGCCAAAATTGTCAAATGAACAGAAATTCCTAAAACAAAATATTAAAAAAGTTAGGAAAAAACAATTTGGTGTGAAAGCCTCTTAAGTAATAGTAAAATGTATTTTAACAAAAGAGAATAGAATCATAAAATTGTATGAACGTGTATTGCAATGTGAAACGTGTATTTCTAGATGAAACACTAAGTTTTGTGAAAAGTTGACTGTATGATTTGTTGTGTTGTACTTTTAGAAAAAAATGCCTTTTTGATGATCTGTTTTGAGTTTTGTATGAAGAGTTGTACAAATGTACCACAGACTTGCACCAAAGCAATTTAAAAAACGATGTGTGTTTGCTTGCGTGTGTGTGTGCCCGTGTGTATGTGACCATCGAGCGGAAGCTTAACCTTTATTGCCTCAGTACACACAGCTGTGTGGATTCGTATGGAGTTAGGAGTTGTCTTGGATAAGATTAGTTGCTTCCATGCTTAGAGAGTAAACAATGTCAGCTGCTCTTCCATCATCTTAATAAGAGATCTATCGTATCTAAATATTATTTTGACTAGTGCTAGCAGTAGTGTGGTAGCCTGGCGTTTGGTCTGAACGTTTTATGCATTTTCTTCATATGTGTCTCTGTGTGTTGAGCAAGTTTTGTCTTGAGCCACAGCTGTCTTTGTTAGTTCCAGCTTTACACTGGCAAGAGCCCACCTCAATGGGCTCCAAAATGGATAACATGTGTTGCAGATGCAAAGACATCCCATTGAAGAGCAGTGTCCTGCTGTGAAACTGTCTCCCCGACATGGCTTCCTGTCTGCTTTAATGTCAGATTTCAGAGTGCATGCATCTGGCTGCCAAAACATAGAGGCCCCTGTCACAAACAGCGTGTTTAGTATGTGTGTGTGACCCACAGAAGATAGTCTGTTGCCACAGCAACCACTGGTCTGTTTATTCGATCAAGGCCTTGCCAATACACAGTTGTTAATGGGCGCTGGAGTGACACAGAAGCGCACACACACACTGTCCTGGGATATGTATGGAATGAATGTAGATTCCAAGGAATGTCAGGATGAAATGCTAAGATTCAGACTCATCCTTCCTTCTTACTCGCTGGTTGTGTTTTCTCTGACACTCTTACAGATATGAAATTAGTTAAAGGAGGATATAATGTCTCCTCCTTCCCCCATTACTCCCTTTAATATCTCTCCCCCCTCTCTCTTAACCACACACACACAGGTACGTATCAGGGCAGAGGCAGAAACGGAATGGTGTGCGTCACCTTTGCACCGCGTCAGCTTTCCTGAACTGGAGATGCGCTAACTGACCGTCTTTCTCTCCCCTACACTCCCTTCCTCATTGTCCCTTCTCCTTCCCTTCCCTCTCTCTCTCTCTCTCCCTCCCTCTTTCTCTCTCCACCCCCTCTCTCCATCCTTCTCTTTTCCTTAAGTCGTCGGGCACCAGTGTGTTGGTGGACATAGCGGTGATGGGGGAAGCCCATGGATTGATCTCAGACCTGCTGGCGGACCCCTCTCTGCCCCCCAACACCTGCAGTTCCCTGCGGGCTGTCAGTAACCTGCTCAGTACCCAGATCAGTTTGCAGCCGCTGCACCGGCCTCGAATCAGCCCTCTGCAGGCACTCAGCGACACACACACCTGCTCCGACTCCGAGGACTGGCCAGAGAGAGAGAAACTGGCCATCCCAAAGGTAAAAGCTACTGTACTTTTCTAGACACATGTAAGTATGTATAGTATGTACGCATAAACACATACATACACCCACACAGGTTTTGAGCGCGCATGAAAAATCTGACATTTTTTATTCTGCCGATTTAATTAACTAACTTTTCAATGAGCTTTGCGCTTTGCTAGCACTCCTCTCACACACACACACACACACACACACACACGCGCACGCACGCACGCACGCACGCACGCACGCACGCACGCACGCACGCACGCACGCACGCACGCACGCACACACACACACACACACACACACACACACACACACACACACACACACACACACACACACACACACACACACACACACACACACACACACACACCATGCCTCCTCTCAACCTCATCCACACACACACACACATCCCCATTTCACCTCCCCATGCTGGAAAGACTCTATAATGTAATGAGCAGTGACGCACATTCCCACAGAAGGCTTTTAATGTTTTACAAGGCCAGCACTTCAAAATGCATGCAGGCACTTAGTGCGGAGGTGAGACTAAATAAAGCGTGTGTGATGCTATGCAGGATACCCAGAGAAGCTTAAGCAGCCTCATTGAACTCTTTATTGATTCTACTGATGTAGTTACTGTAGGGTTATGTAGGCTGTAACTAGGGCCCGGTTTTTCCTTGTCAGGTGACGTTTTCAAGCCAGGGAAAAACGTTGGGTTCGTGGTATGGCTCATAGACACCAAAGCATTGCACTAGTCATTGTGGCTAGTCACCTATGAACATAGCCATAATACCGAGTGTACGCTGTGTATTCGGTCAAATGCTATATACTTTTTTTTACTTGAATTGAATTACTTCTTTGGGGTTATTATATCATAACAGCCAGTTCTTTACAGACATATAGCTCCTGTATCGGTCCTCAAACCCTACTCCCTATAACTACTATGCACACATGTGCTTAGCTTTACATCAGCAGTCTAGACCCCACTACCAATCTGTCTCTTCCTCTGTGCTATCTCACCATCTACTGTATCTGATACTGTAGGGCTCTACTCTCCTAGCTAGACTGTTGACCACATTTCTGCTCTCCACTCACTCCAGACTCTCAGCCTGTGAATTAAAGGTGATATTCTGGCATTTCTGAGTGCAGACCAACACCACTGAGAGTCTCTGGTTCCTGAGCTGCTGCTGTTTTATCTGGGGTTCTCCACACCTGTGTCAACACAGAGTCTATCTGAATAAAACAGTGTCCGTCCAACATAAGGAACGAGAGTTCACCCCCCCCCCCCCCCCTTACTCTCTCTGATGGTTAAAAGTAATCAAAACACAACTTAGAGAAGGTCGTAGTGAGGAGGTGAGGCCCTTACATCTGCTACCCAGTCCTCACTGCCCCTTTACTTCCTTCTTCCTTCCCTCGAATCCGAATAATGGTTTGTTTAAGGGGATGTCTGGTTGTGCAGTTCTGTCTCTGTTTATTGTATAAGAGCCGTTTCAACGTCGTGAAGCTCGGTCTGCTAGACAAAACACTTGTAATTTCAGAGAAGAGATGTGCTACTCCGGAATATTGGAGTTTCCTTTTTTGGGGATTTCCCTCCTGAAAGGGAGTGTGTGTGTGTGTGTGTGTGTGTGTGTGGACGTGTTTAACTATTCTTGTGGGGACCAGAAGTCCCTACAAGAATAGTAAACAAAGTAAAAATTGTCCAACTGGGGACATTTTGTTAGTCCCCACAAGGTCAAATGCTATTTCTAGGGGGTTTAGGGTTAAGGTTAGAATTAAGTTAAATATTAAGGTTAGGAGCTAGGGTTAGTTGTAGGGTTAGGAGCTAGGGTTAGGTTTAGGGTTAGGATAAAGTTTAGGTTTTTGGGTTAGGGTTAAGGTTAAGGTTAGGGTTAGGGTAAGAGTACGGGTTAGGATTAGGGTTAGGGGTTAGGGAAAATAGGATTTTGAATGGGACTGAATTGTATGTCCCCACAAGGTTAGCTGTACAAGACTGTGTGTGTGTGTGTGTGTGTCGGTGGTAACTCAGTCTGAGGGCCTAAGGGCCTAGGACAGAGAGAGACTAGCTAAATGCAGTCCAGAGGAAAAGCTGTTTCGCTTGCACTGTGTACTTCTGACGATAATGGGTTTAGATTAGAGAAGTTATTTATTGCTTTTTCTTTGGACAAATGCAGCCAAACCAATGTTTTGTATTAGACTGTGGTGAAAAACAAACAAATAGTCGCTTCAAGTTCAGCATCCCAGGCGTATGTAACAATTGTATAGTCATGGAAAATGTAGCTTATTCTTAAACCAAGGCACTCTCACCAGAAAATGTATTAATTGTATTAAATATACTGAACAAAAATATAAACGCAACATGTAAAGTGTTGGTCCCATGTTTCATGAGTTAAAATAAAAGATCCCCAAAATGTTCCATACGCACAAAAAGCTTATTTCTCTCAAATTTAGTGCACAAGTGTGTTTACATCCATGTTAGTGAGCATTTCTCCTTTGCCAAGATAATCCATCCACCTGACAGGTGTGGCATATCAAGAAGCTGATTAAACAGCATGGTCATTACACAGGTGCACCTTGTGCTGGGGACAATAAAAGCTGCAGTTTTGTCACACCACACACCGCCACAAATTTTGAGGAAGCGTGCAATTGGCATGCTGACTGCAGGAATGCTCACCAGAGCTGCTGCCAGAGAATGTAATGTTAATTTCTCTACCATAAGCCACCTCCAACGTAATTTTAGAGAACTTGGCAGTACGTCTAACCGGCCTCACAACCGCAGACCACATGTAACCATGCCAGCCCAGGCCCTCCACATCCGGATTCACCTGCGGGATCATCTGAGACCAGCCACCCGGACAGCTGATGAAACTCAGGAGTAGTTCTGTCTGTAATAATGCTCTTTTTTTTGTGGGGAAAAAGTAATTCTGATTGGCTGGGCCTGGCTCCCTAGTGGGTGGGCCTGGCTCCCAAGTGGGTGGGCCTATGCCCTCCCAGGCCCAGACATGACTGCGCTCCTGCTCAGTCATGTGACATCCATAGATTATCGCCTAAAGAATTGATTTCATTTGACTGATTTCCTTCTAGAACTGTAACTTAGTAAAATCGTTAACCGTTGCGTTTCTCTGATATATTTTTGTTCAATATAGTTTTATTCACTAGTACTTTATGCATTGCAAAGTAGTATTGACGTGCTATTAGACCCAGAAAGATTTCAGAATAGATTCAATGAGGTAATGTTTAGAGCCCACTAGACACAAACCAGGGGTGATATGAGGAAGTTGACCCCTCCCCCTTGGCCGTGACACAGACTGTCTTTGTGAGTAACTGAAAGAGACGTGGCTCACCTCGATAGCATCAGACATCTGGACCTCTGTAACCCTTTAAATCCTGCTCTGAGCCTCTGAGTCTGTGAGCCAATCACCCTGTGTCTATCTCACCATCAGGTCATATGAATGTCATAAGGACGGCAATGACTGTACTCATATCATAACCAATGGAAATACTAATCCATGGTCCTGAGAGAGAGGCTTTAGAAAGAGTAGGGTGACAAGACTGTCCCGGTATGCACAGGGTGTGTGTGTTTCAGATGGATTAATATGCCAGGAAGCACACACACACACACATATGCATACACACACACCCACACGCACACACGCACATATGCATACACACATACAAGCCCAGGAAAGAGTGAAATATGAATGTTCCTGTCAGCAAGGCTTTTCTCTGGTTCTGTTCTCTCTCTCTTTAGTCAATGAACAATGGTGCTTTTATCCTCTACTTTAAAACATATCTTTCCAAATCATAGATAAAATGAGTTTCATTAAGATTAAGTTAGTACTAGACTATACAGTATGCTTTGTATCATCACAACCTTTTTTTCATTCAAACTAATCTCTCAAGCATGTGTTATGTTATTTGGACGGATAATAATGAATCACGCAGTCATTGGAAGATTTGACCTGGCACAGATTTCTTTTGTCACATTTTTTGCCACATGACTCTGGGGACATTCCTCCAGGTCTGCCATCTGTCACGTTCCCTTATCAACCGGAAAACCATCATCTGCCGTCCTCAAATGTTCTTCTCCTTTCATAATGTTTGTCTGTAGAGGTGGACCTCTGGTCTTCCGTCCAGGTTGTTGTTGGTGCACAGTAGAGAATCAAATGTTTACAAGGAGATGCATTTTGCTACACCCAGAGTAACATCTGCGAAATATGTGTATGTGACAAATAACATTTGATTTGATTGGATTGGCTGTTCAGAGAGCTGGACCTGACCCACAACTTTATATGTGTGTGTGTTGTAGCGTCTGAGACGGAGCCTGCCTCCAGGCCTGCTGAGAAGGATCTCCTCTACATGGACCACCACCACCTCAGCTACAGGTCTTCCCACCATAGAACCAGGACCCGTACGCAGAGACCGCTCTGCCAGCATCAAACCCCTCCACGACAGTCCACCATGCAGGTAGCCTACACTATCCCCTTCTACCCTTTTCTCTCTCTCTCTCTCTCACACATTCCCCTCTTCTTTCCCTCTCTCCTCTTTCTCTCTCGCCCCTCTCTCTCTCTCTTTCCCTCTTTTTCTCCTTCTCACTCTCTCACTCCTTTTCCCTCTCTCTCTCTCTTTACATCCAGACGTCAGACTTGCTTCCTGCTGCTCGAGTAGCTTTCTCGTAGGGGTCATCCTGAGGCCAGCGGTCCTCATAAGGTCCTCCGCAGCTGCAAACCCTCCTCCTTTATGGCCCGTCACAAGAGTGAAATATTAGACCTATAATGCATGTGCAACACTGATATATTTTCTTCGCGGTGAATGACGGATGGGTCATGTGGGAGTTTGAACTGGAGAACGTAGGATGTTATATGTGTATGTCTGTCTTTGAAGGAGACTGGTCTGTTTGTGGCTCCAGTCCTGTGGAGTGTTCCTCCAAGGCAGCTGGCCTACATCTGTACAGAGCCTGTGTTTTAGCATCCAGCAGTCTGTTGCCCAATCCTAAACTGACCCTAATCCTCTACTTCCTACCCTATACTCTCTAACCCCTACCTCCTTCCACTTTGTAGATCCTAAAGATTTGGTGTATGTGTAAGACTATGCGTAACAAATACGCAGAATAAACCACCTAACCTGAGATGATGACATTGTATGAGACATACAGATGATAATGCACACCACTTTTGGGATTCATTCCATTTCCATTTTGTGTCAGGCTCAGAACTGGCTGTTCTCCCCGGGGACCAATCTGTGTTGTTCTGGCCAAAACAAGATGCCTTTTGGTGCTATTATTTATCATCTAAATTGTTCCTCTGTTTGAGATATTGGTTGAAGGTCAGAGTTGAACAATTAATCCTGAAGTCAGATGGGTATCTGCAGACTTCAGTCTGGCTCTTTGGCGGCTTCCTGGAGACTAAACGTTCGAGAATAAATGCCCCAGGGAGATTTATATCCTGTGTGTCAGAGCAGGCTTAAAATACTGCTGGGGTCACCACCCAGTACACTCATAGAAAAAAGGGTTATTCGGCTGTCCCCTTAGGAGAACCCTTTTTGGTTCCAGGTAGAACCCTTTTTGGTTCCAGATTGGACCCTTTCGGGTTCAATGTAGAACCCTCTGTGGAAATGGTTCTACATGGAACCCAAAGGGGTTATTCAAAGGGTTCTCCTATGGGGACAGCGGAAGAACCCTTTTAGGTTCCAGATAGGGTTCATGTTGGGGGGGGGGGGGGGGGTCATGTTGTAGAGATGATGGTATTATGGTGGTGTCTGATCTGCAACTCTTCAGCAACAATGGAAGTGGAATAGATGCTCTGTTTAATTGTGAAAAGCAACACAGTTCACCATAACAGCGTTCAACAGACTGTTTCCCTTTACAGTGCAGACAGTCTGTGGTTCTGATATCCTGTGTGTTAGAGTATTGTGACTTACTGAGGTTTTGATTTCCTGTGTGTTTTCCAGCATGGTGAACAGCGAGTCGTGGAACAGCTCTGTAATGCTCACCATCTCGAAGAGTCGCTCCATGTCTGCCTCCTACTCTGCTTCAGCCACCTCCAACCACCTCTACAACAGACGAATGACCAGACCAGGTGTGTGTGAGTGTGTGTGTGTAGACACTTTGAGTGACAAACAGAGAGTGACATTTGTGTCCCATCAGAACAGAACAGGTCATTTAGAATGATTCAAATGTTATGGGGCCATGTAGGAGATGCAAGAGACGGGTTAACCCATTCTCTGTCCATTCAGTGTGTGTGTGTGTGTGTGTGTGTGTGTGTGTGTGTGTGTGTGTGTGTGTGTGTGTGTGTGTGTGTGTGTGTGTGTGTGTGTGTGTGTGTGTGTGTGTGTGTGTGTGTGTCGGTGCATATGTGTACTTGTGTGTGGGCAGTATGTGCAATTTCTATTTTGTCTTTGTTTAAGTTGTGATCTGATTTGTTACATTTCATTGAACCAGTCTTCCCTCCTAATATCCCTGTTCTCTCTTCAGGTTACCCCTCTTCCAACATATCACCTCTGGCCTCTCCCTGCCACACCCCTTTAGTCCAGGGGACCCCTGTCTCCAGCCCCACCACCAAGTCCTGCTCTGTGGACCTACCGGACCCTGTGGACAGCCAGGGAGAGAGGCCTGTGGGCCCCCAGACCCCACACAGAGCCTTAACACACAGCATCAGTGCACCTAGCTCCACCACACCGCACTGGGGGCCACCATCTCTCTGCAGCAGGTAACAAACACAGACTTACACATTTACACAAAACAGATACTGTCCTTGTTGCTGTCACAAAGCGGTACCACAAACAGAACATACGCACAGAGAAAAGCTTGATCGTCGCATTCTTGCCCGTTACTTCACTGGTAATTGGCAGCGTTGTCTAGAAGACACTGAAGCAGAGACTGAGGAAGTCGTGCATGTAGCTGTAAGCTCAGCCTCGCTGAATCGGAGACGTTGTTTAACGGCATCATGCTGGTTCACTGTCCTGTTTGTGTTTCTGTTCTGTGTGCATGTGTCTTACAATGGGAGATAGATGAGTAACCAGTCACGTCACGAGCCTGTACAGAGAGACAGAGAGAAAGACAAAGAGAGAGCGAGAGAGACAAAGAGAGAGAGAGAGAGACGAAGAGACTTCCTCTGAGGCACATGGACTCACGCCAGAGCGAGAGAGAGAGCAGTGAGATAGTCAAAGAGAGAGAAAGAAATAGATAGACACTTCCTCTGAGGCATATGGACTCACGCCAGAGAGTCACAGAAAAGGTCGAGCTGCAATGTTCTAAGACAAGAGGACATGGATAAGGAGTACAGGTTGTCTTTATAGCGGTGACAAGATGTTCAGTTATTAAAATGAGTGATTTAAGGAAGAAAAGTCCACCACAGAAGAAATACATAAAGACAATAATGAAGGGCTGGATGTGGGAGGGTTATAAGTGTTGAGATGGTAGACATAAATTACACTATAAAGTAAGTGATGGAGGCCAGGGTTGTGTTGTTGACATGGGAAGGGAGTACTGGGGTGTATTCACTAGGAACTAAACGGAAACAAACGGGGAGAGACATACTGTACCTGAACTTGTCCAATAGAAACTCTCGTTTCCATTGTGAAACGTTTTGTTACGGTTTGCACTAGTGGATATGATTGTCTGAGAGAACTTGATGACCTCAGTGCGGCTTTTGATGTTATCGATGTCTGACAGAAGACAGAGGGTGTTCTTTAATGGAAGCCTCTCCAACATAATCCAGGTAGAATCAGGAATTCCCCAGGGCAGCTGTCTAGGCCCCTTCCTTTTTCAATCTTATCTAATGTCTTGCCACTGGCTTTGAGTAAAATCTATATATGCAAACGACTTAACACTACATTTACATTACATTTAAGTCATTTAGCAGACGCTCTTATCCAGAGCGACTTACAAATTGGTGCATTCACCTTATGACATCCAGTGGAACAGCCACTTTACAATAGTGCATCAAGATCTTTTAAGGGGGGGGGGGGGGGTCAGAAGGATTGCTTTATCCTATCCTAGGTATTCCTTAAAGAGGTGGGGTTTCAGGTGTCTCCGGAAGGTGGTGATTGACTCCGCTGTCCTGGCGTCGTGAGGGAGTTTGTTCCACCATTGGGGGGCCAGAGCAGCGAACAGTTTTGACTGGGCTGAGCGGGAACTGTACTTCCTCAGTGGTAGGGAGGCGAGCAGGCCAGAGGTGGATGAACGCAGTGCCCTTGTTTGGGTGTAGGGCCTGATCAGAGCCTGGAGGTACTGAGGTGCCGTTCCCCTCACAGCTCCGTAGGCAAGCACCATGGTCTTGTAGCGGATGCGAGCTTCAACTGGAAGCCAGTGGAGAGAGCGGAGGAGCGGGGTGACGTGAGAGAACTTGGGAAGGTTGAACACCAGACGGGCTGCGGCGTTCTGGATGAGTTGTAGGGGTTTAATGGCACAGGCAGGGAGCCCAGCCAACAGCGAGTTGCAGTAATCCAGACGGGAGATGACAAGTGCCTGGATTAGGACCTGCGCCGCTTCCTGTGTGAGGCAGGGTCGTACTCTGCGGATGTTGTAGAGCATGAACCTACAGGAACGGGCCACCGCCTTGATGTTAGTTGAGAATGACAGGGTGTTGTCCAGGATCACGCCAAGGTTCTTAGCGCTCTGGGAGGAGGACACAATGGAGTTGTCAACCGTGATGGCGAGATCATGGAACGGGCAGTCCTTCCCCGGGAGGAAGAGCAGCTCCGTCTTGCCGAGGTTCAGCTTGAGGTGGTGATCCGTCATCCACACTGATATGTCTGCCAGACATGCAGAGATGCGATTCGCCACCTGGTCATCAGAAGGGGGAAAGGAGAAGATTAATTGTGTGTCGTCTGCATAGCAATGATAGGAGAGACCATGTGAGGTTATGACAGAGCCAAGTGACTTGGTGTATAGCGAGAATAGGAGAGGGCCTAGAACAGAGCCCTGGGGGACACCAGTGGTGAGAGCGCGTGGTGAGGAGACAGATTCTCGCCACGCCACCTGGTAGGAGCGACCTGTCAGGTAGGACGCAATCCAAGCGTGGGCCGCGCCGGAGATGCCCAACTCGGAGAGGGTGGAGAGGAGGATCTGATGGTTCACAGTGTCGAAGGCAGCCGATAGGTCTAGAAGGATGAGAGCAGAGGGGAGAGAGTTAGCTTTAGCAGTGCGGAGCGCCTCTACCACAAGGAGTGAAATTACTGCAATACTTAACAAAGAGCTGCAGTCAGTTTCAGAATGGGTGGCAATAAATAAATTAGTCTTAAATATTTCAAGAACTAAAAGCCTTGTGTTTGGGTTAAATCATTTACTAAACCCTAAACTTCAACTAAATCTTGTAATGAAGAATTTGAAAATTTAGCATATTGAGGTGACTAAACTGCTTGGAATAACCCTGGATTGTAAACTGTAATGGTCAAAACATGTTGATGTAACAGTAGCTAAGATGGTGAGAAGTCTGTCCATAATGAAGCGCTGCTCTGCCTTCTTAATAACCCACTATCAACAAGGCAAGTCCTACAGGCCCTAGTTTTGTCACACCTGGACTACTGCCCAGTCGTGTGGTCAGGAGCCACAAAGAAGGACTTAGGAAAATTGCAATTGGCTCAGAACAGGGCAGCACGGCTGTCCCTTCAATGTACACAGGGTGCCTAGATTAGAAAGCAAGACGGCGCCGATAGAGATGGCAGCTTCGCTTCTAGTCCTGTGCAGTATTTCGTTTTTTTAAATGTATTATTTCTTACATTGTTAGCCCAGAAAACCTTAAGTGTTATTACATACAGCTGGGAAGAACTATTGGATATCAGAGAGACGTCAACTTACCAGCACAACCAGCACGACGACCAGAAATACAACTTTCCCAAAGCTGATCCTTTGTCTGCACCTCCAAGGGCATTTGCGCTGATTCCAGAGGCTGACCCAAAACAACTCCGCCGGAGGAGAGGGTGCCGAAGTGGTCTTCTAGTGAGGCTTCAGATGCGCGCACACCACCCACCGCTTCCGAGTATATTACTCGCTAATGTCCAGCCCCTAGTTAACAAAGTCGACGAAATCAGGGGAAGAGTTGCTTTCCAAAGAGATATCCTGGATTGTAACTTACTCTGTTTCACGGAGACATGGCTAGCTGGGGACATGCTGTTGGAGTCCGTACAGCCAACAGGATTTTCAGTGCATCATGCCGACAGGAATACATATTTCTCCGGTAAGGTAGGGTGGGGGGTGTATGTTTCATGATTAACGACTCATGGTGTAATTGTAACAACAGACAAGAGCTCAAGTCCTTTTGTTCACCTGACCTAGAATTCCTCACAATCAAATGCCAACCGTATTATCTCCCAAGAGAACTCTCCTCGGTTTTCGTCACAGCTGTGTATATCTACCCGTAAGTGAATACCAAGACAGCCATCAAGGAACTTCACTGGACTTCATGCAAACTGGAAACCATATATCCTAAGGCTGCATTTATTGTAGCGGAGTATTTTAACAAAGATAATTTGAGAACAAGGCTACCTAAATTCTATCAGCATATCGATTGCAGTCCATGAGCTAGTAACACGCTCGACCATTGCTACTCTAACTTCCGCGATGCATACAAGGCCCTTCCCCACCCTTCTTTTAGCAAATCCGACCATGACTACATCTTGTTGCTCCCCTCCTATAGGCAGACACTAAAACAGGAAGCGCCCATACTTAGGTCTATCCAACACTGGTCTGACCAATTCCACGCTTCAAGATTGCTTCATCACGTGGACTGGGATATGTTCTGGGTAGCCTCAGGCAATAACATTGACGTATACGCTGACTCGGTGAGCGAGTTTATAAGGAAGTGTATAGGAGATGTTGTACCCACTGTGACTATTAAAACCTTTCCTAACCAGAAACCGTGGATTAATGGCAGCATTTGCGCAAAACTGAAAGCATGTACCACCGCATTTAATCATGGCAAGGCGACTGGAAACATGGCCGAATACAAACAGTGTAGTTATTCCCTCCATAATACAATCAAACAAGCAAAGCGTCAGTATAGAGACAAAGTGGAGTCGCAATTCAACGGCTCAAATACGAGACGTATGTGGCAGCGTCTATAGACAATCACGGATTACAAAAAGAAAACCAGCCCCGTCGCGGACATTGACGTCTTGCTTCCAGACAAATTGAACAACTTCTTTGCGCGCTTTGAGGATAATACAGTGCCACCAACGCGGCCCGCTAACAAAGATGGTGGGCTCTCCTTCTCCGTGGCCGACGTGAGTAATACATTTAAACGTGTTAACCCCTGCAAGGCTGCCGGACCAGATGGCATCCCTTGCCGCATCCTCAGAGCATGCATAGGACAGCTGGCTGGTGTGTTTACGGACATATTCAATCAATCCCTATCCCAGTCTGCTGTCTCCACATGCTTCAAGATGGCCACCATTGTTCCTGTTCCCAAGAAAGCTAAGGTAACTTAACTAAATGACTATCGCTCTGTTGCACTCACTTCTGTCACCATGAAGTGCTTTGAGAGACTAGTAAAGGAGCTTATCACCTCCACCCTACCTGTCACACTAGACCCACTCCAATTTGCTTACCGCCCCAATAGGTCCACAGATGATACAATCGCCATCCCACTGCACACTTTCCTATCCCATCTGGACAAGAGGAATAGCTATGTAAGAATACTGTTCATTGACTACAGCTCAGCATTCAACACCATAATACCCTCTAAACTCTTCATTAAGCTTGAGACCCTGGGTCTTGACCCCGCCCTGTGCAACTGGGTCCTGGACTTCCTGTCGGGCCGCCCCCAGGTGGTGAAGGTCGGAAACGACATCTCCACTCCACTGACCCTCAACACTGGGGCCCCACAAGGCTGCAATCTTAGCCCTCTCCTGTACTCCCTGTTCACCCACGACTGCACGCCTCCAAATCAATCATCAGTTTGCAGACGACACTACAGTGGTAGGCTTGATTACCAACAACAATGAGGCAGCCTACAGGGAGGAGGTGAGGGCCCTCGGAGTGTGGTGTCAGGAAAATAACCTCTTACTCAATGTCAGCAAAACAAAAGAGATGATCGTGGACTTCAGGAAACAGCAGAGGGCACCTCTTCAACAGCACCTCTTCAACTTTAGGAGGCAGAAAAAAAATGTGACTTGTCACCGAAAACCCTCACTGACTTTAACAGGTGCACAATTGAGAGGATACTCTCGGGCTGTATCACTGCCTGGTACGGCAACTGCACCACCCAGAACAGCTGTCACGATCGTGTGGTGGATTGACGGACCAAAACGCAGCTTTAGGAAAATAAGCCATCTCCTTTTTATTAACAAAGAAGGCAAACGAAACAAAAACACTTAAACACTAAACAAAACAAGAAAACGATCGTGAAGCTAAACAACGATGTGCACACACTGGCTACAAACGTATCACATAGACAACTACTCACAACAAATGAAAGCCTATGGCTACCCTAAATAAGGCTCCCAATCAGAGACAACCGAAATCAGCTGTCTCTAATTGGGAACTCATTCAGGTAACCATAGACTCTCCTAGACAACTAAACATACATAGACAACGCTAGACACATGTACTCAACACAAACCCATATACTACACCAACAACCCCTTTACCATAGAAACACCCAAAACCAACAAAACACAAACATTCCCCATGTCACACCCTGACCTAACTAAAATAATAAAGAAAACAAAGAATACTAAGGCCAGGGCGTGACATAACCCCCCCCTTAAGGTGCGAACTCCGGGCGCACCATACACAGTCTAGGGGAGGGTCTGGGTGGGCTTCCATCCACGGTGGCGGCTCCGGCTCTGGTTGTGGTCCCCACGTCACCACAGTCCCTAACCGCCTCCTTAACTTCCTCCAAATGACCCCCCTCCACATTAACCCCATTGCATTAAGGGGCAGTTCCGGACTAAGGGGCAGTACCAGGGTAAGGGGCAGTACCAGGGTCAGGGGCAGCACCAGGGTCAGGGGCAGCACCAGGGTAAGGGGCAGCACCAGGGTAAGGGGCAGCACCAGGGTAAGGGGCAGCACCAGGGTAAGGGGCAGCACCAGGGTAAGGGGCAGCACCAGGGTAAGGGGCAGCTCCGGACTGAGGAATGGCAGCTCCGGACTGAGGAATGGCAGCTCCGGACTGAGGAATGGCAGCTCCGGACTGAGGAACGGCAGCTCCGGACTGAGGGACTGCAGCTCCGGACTGAGGGACTGCAGCTCCGGACTGAGGAACGGCCCATGGCTGGCTGACAGATCTGGCTGCTCATGGCTGGCTGACGGATCTGGCTGCTCATGGCTGGCTGACGTATCTGGCTGCTCATGGCTGGCTGACGGATCTGGCTGCTCATGGCTGGCTGACGGATCTGGCTGCTCATGGCTGGCTGACGGATCTGGCTGCTCATGGCTAGCTGACGGATCTGGCTGCTCATGGCTAGCTGACGGATCTGGCTGCTCATGGCTAACTGACGGATCTGGCTGCTCATGGCTGGCTGACGGATCTGGCTGCTCATGGCTGGCTGACGGATCTGGCTGCTCATGGCTGGCTGACGGATCTGGCTGCTCATGGCTGGCTGACGGATCTGGCTGCTCATGGCTGGCTGACGGATCTGGCTGCTCATGGCTAGCTGACGGATCTGGCTGCTCATGGCTAGCTGACGGATCTGGCTGCTCATGGCTAGCTGACGGATCTGGCTGCTCATGGCTAGCTGACGGATCTGGCTGATCAAGGCTAGCTGACGGATCTGGCTGATCAAGGCTAGCTGACGGATCTGGCTGCTCATGGCTAGCTGACGGATCTGGCTGCTCATGGCTAGCTGACGGATCTGGCTGCTCATGGCTGGCTGACGGATCTGGCTGCTCATGGCTGGCTGACGGATCTGGCTGCTCATGGCTGGCTGACTGATCTGGCAGATCCTGTCTGGTTGGCGGCTCTGGCAGATCCTGTCTGGTTGGCGGCTCTGGCAGATCCTGTCTGGTTGGCGGCTCTGGCAGATCCTGTCTGGTTGGCGGCTCTGGCAGATCCTGTCTGGTTGGCGGCTCTGGCAGATCCTGTCTGGTTGGCGGCTCTAGCGGCTCCTGTCTGGCGGACGGCTCTAGCGGCTCCTGTCTGGCGGACGGCTCAGTAGGCTCATGGCAGACGGGCGGCTTTGCAGGCTCATGGCAGACGGGCGGCTTTGCAGGCTCATTGCAGACGGATGGCTCAGATGGCGCTGGGGAGACGGATGGCTCAGATGGCGCTGGGGAGACGGATGGCTCAGATGGTGCTTGGCAGACGGGCAGTTCAGTCATCGCTGTGCAGACGGCAGACTCCTGCCGGCTGAGGCGCACTGTAGGCCTGGTGCGTGGTGCCGGGACTGGTGGCACCGGGCTGGGGACACGCATCTCAGGGCTAGTGCGGGGAGCAGCAACAGGACGCACAGGACTCTGGGGACACACAGGAGGCTTGGTGCGTGGTTTAGGCACTGGTGGTAAAGGGCTGGAGACACGCACCATATAGCTAGTGCGTGGAGGAGGCACTGGTGGTACTGGGTTGGGGCGGGGAGGTGGCGCCGGAAATACCGGACCGTGCAGGCGTACTGGCTCCCTTGAGCGCCGAGCCTGCCCAACCTTACCTGGTTGTATGCTCCCCGTCGCCTGACCAGTGCGGGGAGGTGGAATAACCCGCACCGGCCTATGTAGGCGAACCGGGGACACCATGCGTAAGGCTGGTGCCATGTACGCCGGCCCGAGGAGACGCACTGGTGACCAGATGGGTTGGGCCGGCTTCATGACATACGGCTCAACGCTCAGTCTAGCCCGGCCGATACGTGGAGCTGAAATGTACCGAACCGGGCTATGCACGCGTACAGGAGACACCGTGCGCTCTACTGCGTAACACGGTGTCTGCCCGTACTCTCGCGCTCCACGGTAAGTACAGGGAGTAGGCGCAGGTTTCCTACCTGACTTCGCCACACTCCCTTTAAGGCCCCCCCCCAAGAAATTTTTGGGTTGTACTCACGGGCTTCCAGCCTTGTCTCCGTGCTGCCTCCTCATATCGCCTCCTCTCGGCTTTAGCTGCCTCCAGCTCTTCACGAGGAAGGCGATATTCTCCCGGTTGTGCCCACGGCCCCTTACCATCCAGTATCTCCTCCCATGTCCACGAATCCTGTGTAGGTGGGTCCTGTTGCCGCTTTCCATGCCGCTTGGTCCTGTATTGGTGAGTAGTTCTGTCACGATCGTGTGGTGGATTGACGGACCAAAACGCAGCTTTAGGAAAATAAGCCATCTCCTTTTTATTAACAAAGAAGGCAAACGAAACAAAAACACTTAAACACTAAACAAAACAAGAAAACGATCGTGAAGCTAAACAACGATGTGCACACACTGGCTACAAACGTATCACATAGACAACTACTCACAACAAATGAAAGCCTATGGCTACCCTAAATAAGGCTCCCAATCAGAGACAACCGAAATCAGCTGTCTCTAATTGGGAACTCATTCAGGTAACCATAGACTCTCCTAGACAACTAAACATACATAGACAACGCTAGACACATGTACTCAACACAAACCCATATACTACACCAACAACCCCTTTACCATAGAAACACCCAAAACCAACAAAACACAAACATTCCCCATGTCACACCCTGACCTAACTAAAATAATAAAGAAAACAAAGAATACTAAGGCCAGGGCGTGACAACAGCAGGCCTCTCCAGAAATATCTCCAGAAGATATTTCGCATTACTCATCTCATATGTAAATACTGTATACTGTATCCTTCACTATCTATTCTTTACTATCTGTTGCATCTTAGCCTCTCTGTCACTGCTCCTCCATATATTTTATACTTATATATTCTTATCTCATTTCTTTACTAGATTGTGTGTATTAGGTTTTGTTGTCGAAATTCTTAGATATTAGATTTTGTAGTGGAATTGTTCGATGTTACCTGTTAGATACTGCTGCACTGTCGGATCTAGAAGCATAAGTATGTCGCCACACTCGCAACAACATCTGCTAACCATCTGCTAACCATGTGTATGTGACCAATAACATCTGCTAACCATGTGTATGGGACCAATAACATCTGCTAACCATGTGTATGTGACCAATAACATCTGCTAACCATGTGTATGTGAGCAATAATATCTGCTAACCATGTGTATGTGACCAATAACATCTGCTAACCATGTGTATGTGACCAATAACATCTGCTAACCATGTGTATGTGAGCAATAATATCTGCTAACCATGTGTATGTGACCAATAACATCTGCTAACCATGTGTATGTGACCAATAACATCTGCTAACCATGTGTATGTGACCAATAACATCTGCTAACCATGTGTATGTGACCAATAACATCTGCTAACCATGTGCATGTGACCAATAACATCTGCTAACCATGTGTATGTGACCAATAATATCTGCTAACCATGTGTATGTGACCAATAACATCTGCTAACCATGTGAATGTGACCAATAACATCTGCTAACCATGTGCATGTGACCAATAACATCTGCTAACCATGTGTATGTGAGCAATAACATCTGCTACCCATGTGTATGTGACCAATAACATCTGCTAACCATGTGCATGTGACCAATAACATCTGCTAACCATGTGCATGTGACCAATAACATCTGCTAACCAGGTGTATTTCATCAATAACATCTGCTAACCATGTGCATGTGACCAATAACATCTGCTAACCATGTGTATGTGACCAATAACATCTGCTAACCATGTGTATGTGACCAATAATATCTGCTAACCATGTGTATGTGAGCAATAACATCTGCTACCCATGTGTATGTGACCAATAACATCTGCTAACCATGTGCATGTGACCAATAACATCTGCTAACCGTGTGACCAATAACATCTGCTAACCATGTCCATGTGACCAATAACATCTGCTAACCATGTGTATGTGACCAATAACATCTGCTAACCATGTGTATGTGACCAATAACCATCTGCTAACCATGTGTATGTGACCAATAACATCTGCTAATCATGTGAATGTGACCAATAACATCTACTAACCATGTGCATGTGACCAATAACATCTGCTAACCATGTGTATGTGACCAATAACATCTGCTAACCATGTGCATGTGACCAATAACATCTGCTAACCATGTGTATGTGACCAATAACCATCTGCTAACCATGTGTATGTGACCAATAACCATCTGCTAACCATGTGTATGTGACCAATAACATCTGCTAATCATGTGAATGTGACCAATAACATCTACTAACCATGTGCATGTGACCAATAACATCTGCTAATCATGTGAATGTGACCAATAACATCTGCTAACCATGTGCATGTGACCAATAACATCTACTAACCATGTGTATGTGACCAATAACATCTGCTAACCATGTCCATGTGACCAATAACATCTGCTAACCATGTGTATGTGACCAATAACATCTGCTAACCGTGTGACCAATAACATCTGCTAACCATGTGTATGTGACCAATAACATCTGCTAACCATGTGTATGTGACCAATAACATCTGCTAACCGTGTGACCAATAACATCTGATAACCATGTGTATATGACCAATAACATCTGATAACCATGTGCATGTGAGCAATAACATCTGCTAACCATGTGTATGTGAACAAAAACATCTACTAACCATGTGCATGTGACCAATAACATCTGCTAACCATGTGTATGTGACCAATAACATCTGCTAACCATGTGCATGTGACCAATAACATCTGCTAACCATGTGCATGTGACCAATAACATCTGCTAACCATGTGTATGTGACCAATAACATATGCTAACCATGTGTATGTCACCAATAACATCTGCTAACCGTGTGACCAATAACATCTGATAACCATGTGTATGTGAGCAATAACATCTGCTAACCATGTCCATGTGACCAATAACATCTGCTAACCATGTGCATGTGACCAATAACATCTGCTAACCATGTGTATGTGACCAATAACATCTGCTAACCATGTGCATGTGACCAATAACATCTGCTAACCATGTGCATGGGACCAATAACATCTGCTAACCATGTGTATGTGACCAATAACATCTGCTAACCATGTGCATGTGACCAATAACATCTGCTAACCATGTGCATGTGACCAATAACATCTGCTAACCATGTGTATGTGACCAATAACATCTGCTAACCGTGTGACCAATAACATCTGATAACCATGTGTATGTGAGCAATAACATCTGCTAACCATGTGCATGTGACCAATAACATCTGCTAACCATGTGTATGTGACCAATAACATCTGCTAACCATGTGTATGTGACCAATAACATCTGCTAATCATGTGAATGTGACCAATAACATCTACTAACCATGTGCATGTGACCAATAACATCTGCTAACCATGTGTATGTGACCAATAACATCTGCTAACCATGTGCATGTGACCAATAACATCTGCTAACCATGTGCATGTGACCAATAACATCTGCTAACCATGTGTATGTGACCAATAACATATGCTAACCATGTGTATGTGACCAATAACATCTGCTAACCGTGTGACCAATAACATCTGATAACCATGTGTATGTGAGCAATAACATCTGCTAACCATGTGCATGTGACCAATAACATCTGCTAACCATGTGCATGTGACCAATAACATCTACTAACCATGTGTATGTGACCAATAACATCTGCTAACCATGTGCATGTGACCAATAACATCTGCTAACCATGTGCATGTGACCAATAACATCTGCTAACCATGTGTATGTGAGCAATAACCATCTGCTAACCATGTGCATGTGACCAACAACATCTGCTAACCATGTGTATGTGACCAATAAAATGTGATTTGATTTGAATAATATTCATGTCAATCTCTCAGGGCTCCGAGTAGAGGAGATGTTGACTTCATCACTACTTGTTTTTGTAAGAAGTGTTGACATGTTGAATGTACCGAGCTGTCTGTTTAAACTACTAGCACACAGCTCAGACACCTATGCATACCCCACAAGACATGACTCCAGGGGTCTCTCTTCACAATCCCAAAGTCCAGAACAGACTATGGGAGGCGCACAGTACTACATGTCGACATGGAACTCTATTCCACATCAGGTAACTGATGCAAGCAGTAAAATTAGAGTTAAAAAACAGATAAAAATACACCTTGTGGAACAGTGGGGACTGTGGAGAGACACAAACACAGGCACAGACACACGCATACAGATACACGTGAAAAACGCACTCTACACACACATGGATGTTGTATTGTAGATATGTGGTTGTAGAGTAGTGGCCTGAGGGCACACACTTAATATGTTGTGAAAAGTCTTATGAAATGTAATGTCATGTAACATTTGTTTTGGTATATAACTGCCTTTATGTTGCTGGACCCCAGGAAGTAATGGGGATCTGTAATAAATACAAATAGAAAATATCCACCCCTGGATCTGGCTGTGGTGAGAGGAATACCGTCGTTGATCCTGGTTCAGCTGGAACAGCTGACCGTGGTCCCTCTCACGCTACTGACGCGGTTAACTCTTCACTTGTTCACTTTTCTCCTCTCCCATGAGATATACATGTCTGTCCTCTGCCCCTCTCTCAGCTGTGGTAGACCGTACAGCAGGCTGAGCCACGGGGAGGGGTCTATGGACAAAGGGGAAATAATACCCCACCCTGGTAAGTAGTAAAAGGACACGTATCTACTTCTCCATATATGTCTTCTTTCTTAGTGTTACATTTATATCTGCCACGTTGTGAGCGTGTCAACCACCTGACTTAACCCCTGAACCCTGATCTGTCCTGTCCTATAAGATGACCCGGCAGTGGCATCGTCAGACTATGAGAGCACCTACGAGACCAACCACAGTGACAGCAGTGACTTCGCACAGAACGAGCACGACGGGGAGGGGGCCAAGAAGCCCTCAGACACCCAGGACGGGTGTAGGTCGTACCAGCCTGAGGGCATCGTCCTGCACCCCCTACTGCCACCTCCAGAGGTAGGTTCCACCATAGAAATGCATTGAGTGGAATGAAAATGGGTCTACAAATATGCCAAACATTTCATGGCTGCAATATCAATCTATTCACACATTATAAAATTATGCATTTAATTCGAAGAGCAAATACCAAATAACATCCTATTTCCCTATACAGTGCACTACCTTGTAACATACTATTACCCATAGCCACTTGAAATTACCCTTGATCCTGACCCCTGACCTCTAGGACACACAGCCCATCCTGGCCCCAGAGCCTCTGGTAATGCCAGAGCTGGATCCTCTGATGACTCAACTCAACAACTGGAACTTCCCCATCTTCAACCTGGTGGAGAAAACACACGGCCGCTCAGGATGCATCCTCAGCCAGGTGAGAACAGGCCTCAGCCAGGTGAGAACAGGCCTCAGCCAGGTGAGAACAGGCCTCAGCCAGGTGAGAACAGGCCTCAGCCAGGTGAGAACAGGCCTCAGTCAGGTGAGAACAGGCCTCAGCCAGGTGAGAACAGGCCTCAGCCAGGTGAGAACAGGCCTCAGCCAGGTGAGAACAGGCCTCAGTCAGGTGAGAACAGGCCTCAGCCAGGTGAGAACAGGCCACAGCCAGGTGAGAACAGGCCTCAGCCAGGTGAGAACAGGCCACAGCCAGGTGAGAACAGGCCTCAGCCAGGTGAGAACAGGCCTCAGCCAGGTGAGAACAGGCCTCAGTCAGGTGAGAACAGGCCTCAGCCAGGTGAGAACAGGCCTCAGCCAGGTGAGAACAGGCCTCAGCCAGGTGAGAACAGGCCTCAGTCAGGTGAGAACAGGCCTCAGTCAGGTGAGAACAGGCCTCAGTCAGGTGAGAACAGGCCTCAGCCAGGTGAGAACAGACCTCAGCCAGGTGAGAACAGGCCTCAGCCAGGTGAGAACAGGCCACAGCCAGGTGAGAACAGGCCTCAGCCAGGTGAGAACAGGCCACAGCCAGGTGAGAACAGGCCTCAGCCAGGTGAGAACAGGCCTCAGTCAGGTGAGAACAGGCCTCAGCCAGGTGAGAACAGGCCTCAGCCAGGTGAGAACAGGCCTCAGTCAGGTGAGAACAGGCCTCAGCCAGGTGAGAACAGGCCTCAGCCAGGTGAGAACAGGCCTCAGCCAGGTGAGAACAGGCCTCAGCCAGGTGAGAACAGGCCTCAGCCAGGCCTCAGCCAGGTGAGACTTAGCTAGGTAAGAACCAGTGAGTACAGGTGAGAACGGCATATCTTCAACCTGGCGGAGAAGACACACTGACAGTCTGGCTGCATCCTCAGCCAGGTAAGGATAGATACAGCCTTAGTCAGGTGAGAACAGGTGAGACTTAGCTAGGTGAAGATAGTCTTCGACCGGAGAAGACCCACGGTCAATTAGGTTGCATCCTCAGCCAGGTAAGGTTAGCTACTGTAGAGCCAAGTGAGAAAATTCCAGACCTTTTCAGGTAAGGATAGGTATACAGGTAAGAATATTTCAGTGAAAACAGTCCATTGTGAACCAAGTGAGAATGGATCAGACTTCAAATCAAACTTAATTTAAAATGCATTTTAAATCGCAACACAATTAAGAAAATACATTACGACAATGCAATGAAAAATAGTTAAAGCAAACAGGAAGCAGTAAAAAGTATGAATAAAACGAATATAAAACAAAGATGATGTTAAAACAGTGACTGGTTAAAGGCCAAGCTAGAAAGGTGGGCTTTTAAACGTGATGTAAAAGCCTCAATGGTGTCTGTCCCTCTTACCCGACAGGAACAGCTATTCCATATTTGAGGGGCTTTGATAGATATAGAAAACCCGCTCCTCCGATGTGTGCATCGAGTGATGCTTGTGAATAAAGCACTGTGAGATATGGATGGGATTACACTGCCATCTACTGGTTGAAACAAGAGTTACAAGTTATTGGGATTGCGGTGTACTGTAAACCAAGACAGCAGTAGGGCCTTGGTTTACACTCCGTTTTCTACCACAAAACACCAGAAAATGACCAGAAAGATTAGAACCAGCTAACCTGCTTTTACACTATGATTTCATTATTAGATGTTACATTTGTCTTTTGAAACAAATATTTAAAAGGAATAGTTTCACCATATTAAAACGAGAATTCAATTCAGGGCTGACCTTAAAATGAGGGCCAGGTTTTTTTTTCTTCTCAAAATGAATCACTAATCACATGAAATAAATAATAAGCTTTAGAAATTACTTTATCAAAGCATCAAAATAACTACGGCTTTACGATGATACTGAATATTTTCGGATTAAATGAATTAAAAATCTTGCTAGAAGTCACATATGGTGCACAGAGGCATAGCCGCATGAATTAGGGGTGCTGGGGGTGTGCACTGGGTCTTTATTAGTCCTGTATTAGTTGACCTATATAGCCATCTGTAGCGTGGGAAAAATAACTTTCTCCACCCACCCCTTCCTTGTCTACCCAAAATTATCACCGCTATACACAGAGGGACATATCAAAGTGCTGAATTTTGCAGAAAATCTTTAATCATATAAAACAATCAGATTTATAGAATTTCCCATTTGGTCTATATTAAAGTGCACTTGGTTTAATATAACAGGCATTTAATTCAATATTGGTGCACAGTTTCTACTTAAAATGGCTCCTGAGTGGCACTGCGGTCTAAGGCACTGCATCTCAGTGCAAGAGGCATCACTGCAGTCCCTGGTTTGAACACATCTGGCTGTGATTGCCGGTAGGCCGTCATTGTAAATAAAAAGTTGTTCTTAACTGACTTCCATAGTTAAATAAAGGTTAAATATCAACGGGACTCATTTTGTGGAATGACCCAAGTAGCAGCATCACAGCTTTAGGTGTGAAGAGAATAACTTGGTGGATGGGATAACAGTTGTTCTATGTGTGTTCCAGGTTTCCTACCGCCTGTTTGAGGACACGGGACTGTTTGAGACGTTCAAGATTCCTGTCAGGGAGTTCGTGAACTATTTCCATGCTCTGGAGAACGGATACAGGGACATCCCATGTGAGCAAACATTACAATCGATCCTCTTTGTGAATATGCTTTGTAATACACACAGTTCCATCAAGTACTGGAGAGTATCAAAAACATTTGAACGAAACTATCGTAATCCAAACTCTGTGCAGCGGTAGTGGTAGCACTGCCTATTCTATCCACAAGAGGGAGGTATTGGCTTTCTCAATGTAATCACAGCACTATTTCTGTTCCCTCTACCGCCACCTGTCTCTGTATGGTTTGTGAGGTCTCATTATCATCCAGTGTACTAAGTTAGTATTACCTCTCCCTCCCCATGCAGACCACAACAGGATCCATGCCACTGACGTGCTCCATGCCGTGTGGTACCTCACCACCCAGGCCGTGCCAGGCCTGCCCAACCTCCTCACAGACCACAGCTCAGACTCTGGTGAGGACACACACACGCATATGCAAATACAAGCATACACACATGCACTGACACACACAACCACACACACGTGCGCTTCCTCCTTTCCTCCACTCTCCATCCCGTTGTGTACTGACTGAGGCTAATATCCTATGTCTATAAGCCTACTGTTGTACGCCTGTTGCTGATGGCAGCCAGGCAAACTCAGTCCTTCTGAGGCTCATTTAGCTGCTGTATATTCATTCATACACACCAACCACCTCAGTAGCTGATGTGAAATGGCATAATATTGTCTAACATCAGCCTTACAGTTTGCAGACTGGAGGCTGTGGAAGTTCCCAGAACCGTGTTTCCAGTGAGATCGGATAACCGTTAGTTCATGGTCACCGGCGGTTATTTTACCTCTCGTTCTCCATGTGGAGCTGTTCCATAGAAGCCTATCTCTTCCAGAGGAATACAACAGACACCAATGTCAACACGCTGATCGTGACCTGTTTGTTCTTTACACAACCTGTCTGACTGGGCTGGCAGATGGCCTACTCTGATGCCTGGGGTCTGATGTCTGTCTAGGGCAGGGTGGCTGGCTGTCTGTCAGTCATGTTGTTTTCTGATGCTCATGTCATCCCATACACACAATTGCCCGCACATTAGCACACAGACACGCACGCACGCACATACAGACTACACCCGTTGACCCAAGTGTTTTGTACTAAAGTTTCCGATTTGTTACGACAATGCCCAGCACCCCTCACCTCATTTACCTGTGTATCTATCTCTCTGACCCTTCTATCCCTGTGTGTGTGTCCCCAGACTCTGACAGTGGGCTCCTCAACCCCAGCCATATAGGCCATACAGGGTTCCTGGTTTCTAAGATGTCTGCGGTGATGGAGGAGGGTTATGGATGTCTGTCTGGCCTCATACCATCCCTGGAGCTCATGGCCCTGTATGTGGCTGCAGCCATGCACGACTACGACCACCCTGGACGGACCAACGCCTTCCTCGTGGCGACTAGCGCTCCTCAGGTAGGAAGGGAGAGAGGGAAGGAGGGAGGAAGAGAATGGTGTGGATGGATGGATGGATTGATGGATGGTTGGATGAATGAATGAATCTAACGAAAGGAACTGGAAAGGTGAAAGCAAAGTCCACCAATAATACTTTCATATCTTGTGTTCTTCTCAGATCACTGAAGAGATAAATGGAGGAAGACAAAGGGTCCACTGAGATGCACCAATGATAACGAATGAGTGACACGTTGCTCTCTGTCTCCCCCTGTAGGCCGTGCTATATAACGACCGCTCGGTGTTAGAGAACCACCACGCTGCGTCGGCCTGGAACCTGTTCATGTCCCAGCCAGAGTACAACTTCCTGGGCAACCTGGAGCATGTGGAGTTCAAACGCTTCCGCTTCCTGGTCATCGAGGCCATCCTCGCCACCGACCTGAAGAAACACTTTGACTTCCTGGCAGAGTTCAACGCCAAGGTAAACAGAACCGATGGTCATGAGCTTCTCTTTGATGTACAGCGTATCTACAGCTGAATGGACTGACGCGCTCTGTCATTTTCTCTGATGGTTGACAAACTTACAGAATGTCAGGAACAAGCCTGTAGGAGAAGATCTGAGGTTCTTTTACTCAGAACTCTTCCTCTTATGCTCTCCTCGCTTCTCTCTGATAGGTTGAAAGGAGGTAGGGGTAGAGGATGTGAGGACGCGAGGAAAGACATTTGAGATTAATTTAACCCTTGCTTCTCTCCAGGTGGGTGACGATGGCTGCTCGGGCATTGACTGGTCCAATGAGAACGACCGGTTGCTGGTGTGTCAGATGTGCATCAAACTGGCGGACATCAACGGCCCACTGAAACACAAGGAGCTGCATCTACAGTGGACCGAGGGCATCGTCAATGAGTTCTATGAACAAGTGAGATCCAAATCGATCACTAGCCCCTACACCCTCTACACCCTAGCCCCTACACCCTAGCCACTGATTTAGATTTGAAACACAAGGACCTGCATCTACAGTGGACCGAGGGCATCGTCAAATAGGTCTAAAAACAGGTACATCTATTAGGTGTAGGTTTGCCAGAAGATACTGACCCTACTGTTACGCTTGTTTACACAGCTGCACTGGGGTCAGAGTGCAATCATTACATTAAGACATGAGATGTCCGTCAGAAAACATACCTCAATGCAGGAATAGGATATGCCACTGTTCTCCAAATTTTACCTTTATCCACACTGCTCCATCGAGAAGACTGAAATATTGCTAGTTTTCCCAGAAAACTGCCCTTTTCGTCCTCATGCTAGCCAGCAGTAGCCACCGCTAGGGTGACCTGAATTGAATTAAATAAACGTCATTGATCCTCAGTGAGGAAATTAGGTGAATGATGCATCTTGCCATGGAGATCCGACATTTACAAAATGACAATGATAGGTCCGAGGGGGACGCTGCATCATTTGTGGGGGACGACATGCAGTTGCCTTGTTGTTGTTAACTTGTGTACCCCCCCCCCCCCCCCCTTGAAACTGCCTGATCATGAAATGGTCATTACACTACCTTCTGCATAAATAGCTATGACAGACTTGAGAAGACGTAGAGGTGCAATGATGTTTCTCCATCAAATGACATTGACATGTGTTCCACTTGGTACTACAATAGAAAGCAGGCCACTTCATGATTCCACCACGGTACTGCTCAGTGTGAAGTGGTACAGGTGCCTGGAAACAGCCCACTCTCCAGTAACAGTGCTGCTCATTGGTCAGAGACGGACGGGTGCCTATCAACCACACCGCTGATCAGGAAGAGAGACTCTAAGTGGTCAGAGAACGATCAGCGTGTAGGCAGATATATTACAGAAAGGAGGTGATAGGAATCCCGCTGGGCAATGAATGGAGGAACGTATAATGCCCCACCCAGCAGACTGTCGACCAATCGCGTTCACGTTGTCATGCTGTGTCACGTGGTTGCTAAGCTAATCGTCACGCAATCCCTTCTAAATGTCAGGGTATGAGTCGAGAAACCTGCCTATTTTTCTCAAAAGTACCTAATGTCACGATTCCAAAGCTATACGATATTGCAGAGACTAAGTTAATTATCTTACATCTCGGAAAGATTTGTAATGTTGTACCTATTGTTCACGTAATTCATGCATATGTTTGGCTTTTGAACTAGTGCCCAATTGACTCCCATTCACTCCTTGAAGGAGTGCTCTTCTTGTCCCAGAATCGACCAGAATGAACCGTGTGGCCCATTGACGACGCATGGGCAACGTAAACAATGGCCGTTAATACGATTCCCATCAGAATAGGTAGAACCAATGGATACTCCCATTCAAATCAAAGTTCTCTGATGTGAAGTGTGGAATCGTGGCCGTACTGGGTCTACCACTTCTAGAATATTCTATGCCAGCGTTTCCCAGATCTATCCTCAGGTACCCCAAGTCAGTCCATGTATTTGATATATTTCAGAACTGACACTTTGAACTAATGAGGGGCTTGATGATTAGTTGACCATATAGTATGTGGATTGGTTGGGGGGGAACTCAATGAGAGGTTTGAGAAACACCATTCTATTCATTGACCATTGATAGACTGAGAAATAATATGAAATGTAGAACTACTTTTGTTCCTCTGTTTCTTTGTCAGTAATGTCGATGTGACACCCATCAACACACATTCATTGAAGAAGCCATCCTTGTATGCAGGCAATGTACTGCATAATGTACCATCTATTCAAAATTGGGACCTGGCATTGATGGAGAGACGATTAGATTGTCACTTGGAATGGAGAGGGCTGATGTATTGACACAATGTGTCACTCTACAGTGGCAGGAGCACCAAGTGTGTAGGTTATAGTCGGTGCCACTGTGATTGACAGCGCAGTCATCTTGTTTTTGTCTGTCTGTCTCTTCAAAGCCTGATCTCACTCAATGGTGAAACCCAAACCGTCGTTCAAATGTCAAATCTGCTTGCGTCCTCGGAGGGAGAGGGAGGAAGAGAGAGAGAGAGATAAAGGGGAGGGAGGGAGAGATAGAAAGACAGGGAATTAAAAGAGGGAGTTGGAAAGACAGGGAGGAGAGAGAGAGAGAAAGACAGGGAGGAGAAAGAGATGGAAATAGAGGGAGGAGAGAGAGAGAGAGGAAAATAGAGGGAGGAGAGAGAGAGAGGGATGTGAGAGAGAGAGAGAGAGAGAGAGAGAGGAAAATAGAGGGAGGAGAGAGAGAGAGGGAAAGAGGGAGGAGTAAGAGAGGGAGGAGAGAGAAAGAGAGGAAAATAGAGGGAGGAGTAAGAGAGGGAGGAAAATAGAGGGAGGAGGAGAGAGAGAGAGGAAAATAGAGGGAGGAGAAAGAGAGGGAGGAGAGAGAGAGAGGAAAATAGAGGGAGGAGTAAGAGAGGGAGGAGAGAGAGAGAGAGAGAGAGGAGAGAGAGAGGAAGTGTTGTTGTACTGCAGTCTAGCTGATGTACTTGTGTCATCAGTGACAGTCGTCATTCACACAGACAGAGATACAGCAGCAACACATCAGATCACAGTGAACTATGCCTCAAGACATGCACACGAAGAACAAACACACCAGGGTCAGTAGTAGTATACCCAAAATCCTAACGCTGACCATTAACGCAGTAAAAACATCTTAAAGATCTGACCCTGTATCAGTGGTTAAGTTGTAACTTTACCATCTCCTTGACACCTGTCTTTAGAAGACGTTTTGATGGTCCAATACGCCCCTCTACTCTAGAGTAGCACCTCTCTTTCTCTTTTTCCCCTCTCTCTCTCCCTCTTCACTTCAGACACTAATTTCAGTCTACTGCACTGACTGGCAAAAGCTCTGCTGGTTACTATGGCAACACGAGACCTTGCCTGCTGCGGTCCACTTCGAGTGTATAAGCCCCTGACGTCAACAGACACATATATATATGTATCCTGCTATAAATCACTTTACTATACATGCATATACATGATCTTGTCAGTCGGCCAATACTGGACCTATAGATTAACTTGTAGGCTTCCTCTAGCTAGATAGATGTGTGCCTTTTGCTGTTTATGTTCTTGACCCAGTTTGAAGCTTTGATTATTCAGTAGTTAATCCCACAGGCTCTGAGTGCTGGTGGTTGCTGTTGGTGTACCACTTAGAGACTGAGACTGGCTGGTGAACAAAATGAGAGAGATACAAATGTTGATATGTTTTCTACCATCAGTTGGAATGCAGTTGAATGTGGTTTTACATCATTTCTGACGGTCATTTTTCTCTCTGTGTATTAGTACCTCAGCTGTGACTCCCTCAGTGCATTTGATTCCAATTTCCCTCATATCATTGGCTGGTTGATTGATTGACTGACTTTCCTCAGATAGTGTCAAATGGTAATTCATATTATATTTGCATTAGTCATTCAGCAGAAGTGCTTACCCAAAGCGACTTAGTTAGTGCACTGCATTTATTTTAAGATAGCTAGGTGAGAAAACCATACAGTTGAAGTTGGAAATGTAAGTTAACATACACCTTAGCCAAATACATTTAATATCAGTTTTTCACAATTCCTGACATTTCATCCTAGTAAAAATCCTCTGTCTTAGTTCAGTTAGGATCACCACTTTCATTGGTAGCATTGTCTTTAAATTGTTTAACTTGGGTCAAACGTTTCGGGTAGCATTCCACAACCTTCCCACAATGTGTTGAGTGAATTTTGGCCCATTCCTCCTGACAGAGCTGGTGTAACTGAGTCAGGTTTGTAGGCCTCCTAGCTCGCACACACTTTTCAGTTCGGCCGACAAATGTTCTACAGGATTGAAGTCAGGGCTATGTGACGGCCACTCCAATACCTTAACTTTGTTGTACTTAAGCCATTTGCCACAACTTTGGAAGTATGCTTGGGGTCATTGTCCATTTGGAAGACCCATTTGCGACCAAGGTTTAACTTCCGGACTGATGTCTTGAGATGTTGCTTTAATATATCCACATAATTTTTCTTCCTCATGATGCCATCTATTTTGTGAAGTGCACCAGTCCCTACTGCAGAAAAGCACCCCCACAACATGATGCTGCCACCCCCGTGCTTCACGGTTGGGATGGTGTTCTTCGGCTTGCAAGCCTCCCCCTTTTTCCTCCAAACATAACGATGGTAATTATTGCCAAACAGTTCTATTTTTGTTTCATCAGACCAGAGAACATTTCTCCAAAAAGTACGATCTTTGTCCCCATGTGCAGTTGCAAACCGTAGTCTGGCTTTTTTATGGCGGTTTTGGAGCAGTGGCTTCTTCGTTGCTGAGCAGCATTTCAGGTTATGTCGATATAGGACTCGTTTTACTGTGGATATAGATGCTTTTGTACCCGTTTCCTCCAGCATCTTCACAAGGTCCTTTGCTGTTGTTCTGGGATTGATTTGCACTTTTCGCACCAAAGTACATTCATCTCTAGGAGACAGAACGCATCTCCTTCCTGAACGGTATGACGGCTGCGTGGTCCCTTGGTGTTTATACTTGCGTACTATTGTTTGTACAGATGAACGTGGTACGTTCAGGCGTTTGGAAATTGCTCCCAAGGATGAACCAGACTGGTGGAGGTCTACCATTTTTTTCTGAGGTCTTGGCTGATTTCTTTTGATTTCCCCATGATGTCAAGCAAAGAGGCACTGAGTTTGAAGGCAGGCCTTGAAATACCTCCACAGGTACACCTCCAATTGACTCAAATTATGTTAATTAGCCTATCAGAAGCTTCTAAAGCCATGACATGATTTTCTGGAGTTTTCCAAGCTGTTTAAAGTCACAGTCAACTTAGTGTATGTAAACGTCTGACCCACTGGAATTGTGATACAATGAAATAATCTGTCTGTAAACAATTGTTGGAAAAATGACTTGTGTCATGCACAAAGTAGATGTCCTAACCGACTTGCCAAAACTATAGTTTGTTAACAAGAAATGTGTGGAGTGGTTGAAAAACAAGTTTTAATGACTCCAACCTAAGTGTATGTAAACTTCCGACTCAACTGTATATCACAGTCATTGTAAGTACATTTCTTCTCAGTAAAGTAGCTATCAGCAAAGTCAGTAGTAGTATGAAAAGACACGCACATGTGTTTAATAAAGGCAAGTTTTTTGGGGGGGGGGAGGGGGGGTGCTGTGGGATTAATCAAATTACTTTGTGAAGAGGTGGGTTTTCAGACGCTTATATCTAACATTCTGCCATGTTTACCCATACTGCACCACTCCTCAGGGCGATGAGGAGTCGAGTCTGGGCCTTCCCATCAGCCCCTTCATGGACCGCTCTGCGCCACAGCTCGCCAAGCTCCAGGAGTCCTTCATCACGCACATCGTGGGTCCGCTCTGTTCCTCCTACGACTCCGCCGCCCTCATGCCGGGGAACTGGGTCGACCCCGCCGACGCACAGAGGAAGGAGGGAGAGGAGGAAGAGGAGGTGGGGGAACGAGAGACAGAGGAGGAAGAGGAGGATACAACAGAGGAGGATGTGTCGACTAGCTCTGAGAGTTCCCGTAAGAGCATGTTGACGTTCATGTTGAACTTCTTTGAGTTGAAAGAAGTTAGTTAACAGGAACCTATTGAAATCAAAGCTCAGCTTGAAATGGCCCAGGTATTGAGTTGTTGACATAGTGCCGATTGATAATACATGTAGTGGATTTAAGCAATAAGGCGGCCCAAGGTGGTGTGGTATATTGGCATGACGCATAGCGGATTGCCTGGATACAGCCCTTAGCCATTGTATATTGGCAATATACCACAAACCCCTGTGGTGCCTTAATGCTATTATACACTGGTCACCAACATTAACATTAGAACAGTAAACAAGTAAACCAAAGTCATCCAATAAGCATCCAGGCTTATAATTAGTAGTAGATACAGAAACCTCATATACATGAGACTACCTGGTCTGCCTTAAGGGTATTTGGTCTGCCCAGGTTATCAGACCCTGCTTTGTAACCCCTGTCCAGAGGTTGTACGATAAGGGTTTGCATGTACAGTATAAGGGGACAGATATGTCGTAGGTTTTGTTCTGAGGAATTGTTTTCTTCCCTATAGAGAAGCACGTGGTGAAGCTTAAGGAGAGCAGGAGGAGAGTGTTCTGTCCCATCACTCAGCACCTCCTGGACAACCACGAAATGTGGAAGAGAGTCATCGCCTCGGAAGCCCAGGACACGCCGGACAGAGAGGCGCCTAACTGCCTCAGCAACCCCGCAGAGCCAATCACAGCCATCCACGAGGAGGAGGAGCCAGCCAGCAAGGAGGAGCCAATAGATGGCCATGGAGAGGAGACGGAAGGGGAAGAGACGGGGCTTGCGGAGGAAGTGGCCGAGCAATCAGAGACTGCGGAGAAAAGGGAGGAGGAGCTGGAGTGAGAGGATTATCTTTGACCCATGAAGATCAGGAAACGGAACATTTATCCAAACTCATACCCTCTCCCAACTAGACTTTCTGACTCATGTCAGAAATTATACCCTATTCCCCATGTAGTGCAGTAGCTGGCCAAAAAATAGTGCACTATACAGGGATTGGGGTGCTGTTTGAGACGCAGCCCCTGATATTTGGTTGCCAGCAAATCACTTAGACACAACACTGTAGAAGTTTGGAGTAACATGTGCCTAACGAAAACAGGGTGGAGGGAGGGAGGGAGGGCAAGCTGAGGATGAGGGAGGGGTGGGATTTGTTTTACACGCGTATTATATTGGATCAGGTTTCCACACCGCAATACGGACCCACAGAACACTGACCCCACTGCCAGCCTCAAGACACAGCCGGCCATACTAGTGGTCTGCATCCACCTGTCCGCCCCCACAGAACCAAGGTGTACAAAGTGGACGGTACTGAATAGACAATACAAACACTAGCTCCTGAGGACAATGAGATGAAAGTGCGGGAAAAAGCTGTGTCCGCTCTGTGTTGGTTCTCAGGGAGCGAGGAGAGGACTGAGGACTGGGGAGAGGAGGGTCAGTGTTGATACAGAGTGTGCTCACACACACGCATGGAGGCAAACACACACTCACACACACACAAACCCATCAGAAGATTTGCTAGCTACCCCAGGAAGAGGGAATGGGAAGTCTAACATAGAACCCTGTAGCTCTGAAAAAGCTTTATATTCACTCAAGGAAAAAATCCACAGCACAGTGTTTCTTCACATTCTTCATCTCTCTAATTGTTCCAAATATACCATGTTTTCTCTCTTTCTTTCTTTCACTCACTCCACTTTTGTGTCAGTCATTCAGGCTCTTTTTTTCCTCTCACTCCTACGCAGTTCCACAGGACTCAGGAACACTGACACGCCCCACTGGGCACAGACTGGTTGAATCAATGTTGTTTCCACGTCGTTTCAATGAAATTACGTTGAGCCACAGTGAAATTGGCATCGAATTGACATCTGCCCAATGGGACCCAACGCAGACCCCTCATCACAGTGTCCTTTGTCATTGTTACTTCAACCAACACAAGTGATTGTTCTTTCATTTGTGTTATTGATTTGTGGTTATACTTTCTTATTTTTTTCAGCTGTAAGATTTTCTCTCTCAGTGGCGTTTGTGTTTGGTAACTATGGTGTGGGCCTTTCTTATTTTACGTACCCTGTATCTTGATTATCTGCACACTACAAAGGGAATCACGTTGAATCTGAATCACACGGTTTCTTATAGAGTTAGACCTTTCTTTTATTCAGAAGCCTAGTTAACTATCCCAATGTAAGATGCTTTTATAAGTGAAGAATTTCTCTCTTCATAGCCTTTTGACCCAGTAGATGAGTACGTGTACCACCTCGCTAGGGAAGAAGCATTCATATTCAGATTCATCTGTGGATGTCAATCTGACCATAACACTGAAAAAGAGATTCACCTTTTTGAAAGGTTCTCTACGGCCATCTTCATTGATAAACTCTTTCATAGAACTCTCTCGTAGAACTCTTTTGACGGTACACTGACCTCGAGCCTGTATTTCAGTCCTCTCTCACAATGGGATCTACCACCCAATACCCTGGCAGGAAGTTCAGCCAAGAGAGCCATTGTCGAAAGTACACCGATTCTCTTTCAGTCTCTTGAGCGAGCATCATTCCCCATAGAGTGAGCTGCCTCACTCAGTTCCTTCAAAGAACCAAGGTTACAGTTGTAACCAGGCATTTTCTATTTAACTCTGGGAAATCATCTATTTCTCCAACAGGCTGAAATGATAACAGATAACAGACCTTGGGCTCCAATAGCTTTCAGCAAGTCAAGTGATCAAATAAAGTTGCTGAGTGAGCCTTGGAAAGCCTTAAAGGAGATGTGGAGGAGCCCAGAGGTTCAACCAAGAGAACACGGTTACAGATATACTCCACATACCCTCAGAGAGACTGCTCTATAGAACATGGTGAATCACGTGTGGGGCTGAATGCAAAACTAAAGTATGAAGAAAGATAATGCGGTAAAAATATCCATGCCAAGGAAGAGATATGTCTTCTTAGTGTGTGTTTGCTGACTCCCTCAAAGAAGTGATGTATTTATTAACTTTCTGATAGTTTCAACATTTCAGCCATAGGTCTAACTGGTTCAACCAGGAACCTGTCGAAGAAGGCCAATATGGTTGAACTGTAAGCTACCCCATTGTAGCTATAACATGATACATCTACAGTACCTGCAGCTATCCCATCTCTCCCTATCCATCCAGCTCCTAGCCCAGGGCAGCTCCCATGACATGACCAGGCAGATGAGGCCTAAGCATGTGTACGTCCCAAATGGCACCCTATTCCCTACATAGTGCACCACAGTTCAAAAGTAGTGCAGTAAATAGGGGGGAAAGGGTGCTATTTGGGACACAGCCCAGGTGGACTAGCCAGCCAGCCTGAACCAGGCAGCATGCTGCAGTCAACAAATGGACCAGTGCTGGGCTCCTTGTGGCTGTCCATAGCTCCATAGCTCCATTTGATGTCCAGAGAGAGAGACGAATTGGTGGTGACAGAAGGATGAGAGGGAAAGGGAGAGGATAGAGGGGAGAGGATATGAGAGAGAGAAGCGGATAAGAGAGAATGGTATGGGAGAAGGAAGGGGGTGGGAGAGGAAGGGCGATGAAGACGGGAGGAAGAGAAGAAGACGGGAGGAAGAGAAGCGTTTGGGGGTTCTGAGGTTGGTCAGTCTCTTTTTTGTTCACTGATGGTCTCTGTGAAAACGTCACTTTGAATGAGGAGCCAATTAAAATGTCTGTCTGTCCGTCCATCTGCCTGTCTGGTTCTCCTTGAAGATTTTACCCTTGACAGCTTGTTGTGAAACGTTCACATTATCAGGAAAAAGTATTTGTAGGATGACAATGTTTAAAGCAATACTGACACTTATTCTGTATCTGGCGCGTTTGAGTTGCACTTCGTGACCTGCAAAGTCAAGGGAAACCTTGTCTTATGTAACATTGCAACTTGGGTTTATGTACCGAAGTACCAAATGCTTGAATTTTATCCAAATCATGTGCCTCTCTCTCTCTCTGTACTAACTGACCCTCTTTCACTCCCTTTCCTCTCTCTCTCTCTCTCGTTGTGTGATCTGTTATGGGTCATTATCTAACAGTGGCATTTAGTGTTGTAGCTGACATAACATCTTGTGATGGGCTAGGGGCCAGGTGGTTGCGTGAATCGTTATAATAGTTATTGGCCCATATTAAACGATACAGAGAAGAGGAATCAGACATTCCTAGTCAACCCCTGACCCATACATCTGCTGAGTCACTGCCTCATCTGAATAAGGCCTTTCACAATTTCAGTGCGTGGCCTAGGGGGAACTGAACAGTAACAGACCCAATGGAGTGAATGCAAAAGCAATATTCGCAGCCTATGATGACCTGTGTGCATGCGTGGTTGCGTACGTGTTCTACGGTAGCATTTGTTCAAGGGGTATTGTGAATGTGATTTGGTGGCCAACATTAATAAGCTACTATGGTAGGACAGCACTATATTGCTCTTCCTAATATGTATGCGTAGCCCATCTCTAATTCCTAGATGTGACCACACTTCCCACTGTATCTGTTCAAGTCCGACAACACCTAAACCAATGAGTTCCGTCACCTACAGGGATTTCAGATAGCTTTTGGAGTGGTATATTTCAATGTGGATTTCTAGAAAAATCAGTTTCTCCACTGCTTGGTTTCCATGCAGACTACCACAGGTGGAGGCGGATGGGAGATGGAGAGAGACAAGAGTCCGGAATTGTACGCTATTCCTTAGTTGAGCTGTGGACAAAAGGAGTGCACATGGTGGGAAATAGGGTGAGGGCCTTTCAGATGCTGGGTCTTGGAACAATGATTAATTCTTTACACTTTGTCCTCTACCTCTCTCCTTCTCGTCTACTGTTGCAAATCAAATCAAATTCTATTTGTCACATGCGCTGAATACCACAGGTGTGACCTTACAGAAAAATACTTACCTACAAGCCCTTCACCAGCAATGCAGTTTTGAGAAAATACCCCCCAAAAAAGTAAGAGATAACAAAAACAAATAATTAAAGAGCAGCAGTAAATAACAATAGCGGGGCTATATACAGGGGGTCCTGGTACAGAGTCAATGTGCAGGGGCACCGGTGTCGAGATAATATGTACATGTAGGTAGAATTATTAACGTGGCTATGCAGAGATAATAACAGAGAGTAGCAGCAGCGTAGAATGGGGGGGGGGGGGGGGCAATGCAAATAGTCTGGGTAGCCATTTGATTAGTTGTTCAGAAGTCTTATGGCTTTGGGGTAAAAGCCTCTTGAACCTAGACTTGGCGCTCCGGTACCGTTTGCCGTGCGGTAGCAGAGAAAACAGTCTATGACTACGGTGGCTGGAGTCTTTGACAATTTTCAGGGCCTTTCTCTGACACATCCTGGTATAGAGGTCCTGGATGGCAGGAAGCTTGGCCCCGGTGATGTACTGGGCCGTACGTACTACACTCTGTAGTACCTTGCGGTTGGAGGCCGAGCAGTTGCCATACCAGGCAGTGACGCAACCCGTCTGGATGCTCTCGATGGTGCAGCTGTAAAACCATTCTTATCGACAGCCCTGTCGATGAGAATGAGGGCGTGCTCGATCCTCCTTTTCCTGTAGTCCACAATCATCTCCTTTGTCTTTATCAGGTTCAGGGAGAGGTTGTTGTCCTTGTACCACACGGTCAGGTCTCTGACCTCCTCCCTATAGGCTGTCTCATCGTTGTCGGTTGATCAGGCCTACCACTGTTGTGTCGTCAGCAAACTTATTGATGGTGTTGGAGTCGTGCCTGGCCGTGCAGTCATGAGTGAACAGGGAGTACAGGAGGGGACTGAGCACACACCCCTGAGGGACCCCTGTGTTGAGGATCAGCATGGCGGATGTATTATTACCTACCCTTACCTACACCTGGGGGCGGCCCGTCAGGAAGTCCAGGATCCAGTTGCAGAGGGAGGTGTTTAGTCCCAGGGTCCTTAGCTTAGTGATGAGCTTTGGGGGCACTATGGTGTTGAACGCTGAGCTGTAGTCAGTAAATAGCATTCTCACATAGGTGTTCCAATGCTAGCTTCTCACTGCATGCTAGCATTCTCACATAGGTGTTCCAATGCTAGCTTCTCACTGCATTCTCTCTGTATCGGTAAACACAGGATTGATATGACCCTTGGCAACAGCACTGTGCGTCCCTGACACATGGATACAGTGCAGTGAGGCAGCGGGAGAGGGGAGGGAGGGACAGCAGCAGAATAAAGAGGGATGAGAGAGGGATGTTGTGTGTCATACCGGATAATTGGTTTGTCTTTAAGTGACACTCGCTGTGTCTCAAATGGCACCCTGTGTGTGTGCGTGTGCGTGTGCGTGTGCGTGTGTGTGTGTGTCAGCATGGTCTGACAGTCCTCTGAGCGCCTAAAGAGAAAAACCCTCCAAATGTTTGTCCTCCAGAACATTTCTTCCTTCTTCATGTCTCTTTTTTTCATCCCTCTATTTCTACATGCATTTTGTTCAAAACACACCCAGGATTTATATTTTAAACGTATGTTTCCATTGAGTTGTTTTGATCACATTTCACATTTCCGTAAAGGTTAGTTATGTGGGGATTTTTGTTTTGTGGTATAATCGAAAGGCTGTGTTTATTCATAACATGCAAAGGTCAGCTATGTAACTGGTATGTGAGGGAGATTATACAGTATGTGTCACGGTTATATGCATGTGAGAACACAGTTATTCATGTGACTACCAATCAGATGAGAGGTTAGCTCTGTTTGCTCCTATTCCATCTGTCTGTGCTGGGGGAAGCTCACACGCGCATACACTCATACACACACACCAACTGTAGACTGCCTCGTGCAATTACAAAGTCATGTGCAATTGTCTAGGGGAGCTCACTTGCACGCAATTCCAAAGTGTGTCATAATACATCCTATTCAGAACAGAACCTTAGATTAAGAATAACATCTTGGCATTTGACAAGGACGTGATAGTGGTCACATGCTCTTGTTGACACATTTCTTTCAGAGTACTACTATTGCCATAATTCTACCCAATCAGTGGGCAGCAGCAACTCTACAATAGGAACCAGACATGGACAATAGGGCATTGAAAGCATTTCACCCCTGTGGTTTAAACAACAACAGGCACAGTTTGAAGCTCAACATCCTTCCTCAGACTTTGCTTCATGTTTTAACTCTGTCCTGTGTGATATTTTTTAGGCTATTGCCAGGTCTGTGCCATTCATTCTGTCTGCATCCTAAATGACTCACTATTGACCAGGTCCCATATGGCTCTGGTCAAAGGTAATGCACTATACAGTATAGCGAATTGGGTGCCATTGGGAACGAACAATATGTCTCTCTCTTTGTGGGAATATGTTTGATCACGTTAGCCACAACGAGAACCAAACAAGCTTTACATCTTCTTAAACGAGACACGAGACTTGTTTTATATATTTATCTATAGCCGGCACTTCACAAACTGAATAATTATTAATGTTTCTTCTCTCTTGTATCTTGCACTTAACACATGTAGCAATACCTATAGGATGGGGAAAACAGACGTGTGATACACCAGTATTTGTGAAGTATTTCATTTTATTACTGGTTTATTGTTCCATTTTGTACAAAATATATGCTGTACAGATATAACAAATTAAAACGACAACAAAAGTCTTTTAGATAAACTATTTATTTTTACTGTTTTTGTAATTTAGACACTATACTGTAGCTTCGTTTTGGCCAGAATTACTGAAAGTGCCTCTTGGTATAATGTATTACAAAGTAAATATACAGTATATTGAGATTATTAGAAATTGTCACTAGCTGAACAATGTGGATGTTGTAATGTGAATACTGAATAACATGAGTTAAATGCTGTGGTATTCGTATGTTTGTTCTCTTTGCCTCGACTTGCATTTACTTTCTTCATCCTCATTTTCTATTTCATATGGGGAAAACATATAACTATGTGTCAGAGCCGTGTGTATAGGTGGCAGGGAAGTCAGGCGCAGGAGAGTTAAACTGAGTGTAATGGAGACTTTTAATAAATGTCCATTTAACAATGCTCCAAACACGAAAAATGTACATACGTAAAAAATAAACATGTGTACGAGGATCCGTCGCGCACCTATACATCAATAAACAACAATTGACATAAAACAATCCCTGACAAAGACATGAGGGGAAACAGAGGGTTAAATACACAAGAGGTAATGGATGGGATTGAAAACAGGTGTGTGGGAAGACAAGACAAAAGCAATGGAAAATGAAAAATGGATCGATGATGGCTAGAAGACCGGTGACGTCGACCGCCGAACACCGCCCGAACAAGGAGAGGCAACGACTTCGTTAGAAGTCGTGACAGTACCCCCCCCTGACGCGCGGCTCCAGCAGCGCGTCGACACCGGCCTCGGGGACGACCCGGAGGGCGAGGTGCAGGGCAATCCGGATGGAGGCGGTGGAATTCTTTTAACATGGAAGGATCTAAAACGTCCTCCACCGGAACCCAGCATCTCTCCTCCGGCCCGTACCCCTCCCAGTCCACGAGGTACTGAAGGTCCCTCGCCCGACGTCTCGAATCCAAAATGGATCGAACAGAGTACGCCTGGACCCCCTCAATGTCAAGAGGAGGCGGAGGAACTTCACGCACTTCAACCTCCTGGAGCGGGCCAGCCACCACCGGCCTGAGGAGAGACACATGGAACGAGGGGTTAATACGGTAATTAGTGGGCAGTTGTAACCTATAACATACCTCGTTCACTCTCCTCAGGACTTTAAACGGCCCAACAAACCGCGGACCCAGCTTCCGGCAGAGCAGGCGGAGGGGCAGGTTTCGGGTCGAGAGCCAGACCCTGTCCCCTGGTGCGAACACCGGGGCCTCACTGCGGCGACGGTCTGCGCCAATTTTCTGGCGCCTTATGGCGCGCTGAAGGTGGACGTGGGCTGCCTCCCAGGTTTCCTCAGCGCGCCGAAACCAATTGTCCACCGCAGGAGCCTCGGTCTGGCTCTGATGCCAAGGAGCCAGAACCGGCTGATACCCTAATACACATTGAAAAGGAGTGAGGTTAGTGGAAGAGTGACGTAGCGAGTTCTGGGCCATCTCTGCCCAGGGCACGACCTTCGCCCACTCCCCTGGCCGGTCCTGGCAATAGGACCGCAAAAACCTGCCCACATCCTGGTTAACTCTCTCCACCTGCCCATTACTCTCGGGGTGAAAACCTGAGGTAAGACTAACCGAGATCCCCAGACGTTCCATGAACGCCTTCCAGACCCTTGATGTGAACTGGGGACCCCGATCAGACACTATATCCTCAGGCACCCCATAGTGCCGGAAAACGTGTGTAAACAGGGCCTCTGCAGTTTGTAAGGCCGTTGGGAGACCGGGCAACGGGAGGAGACGACAGGACTTCGAAAACCGATCCACAACGACCAGGATCGTGGTGTAACCCTGTGAAGGTGGAAGATCAGTCAAAAAATCCACCGACAGGTGCGACCATGGCCGTTGAGGAACAGGTAAAGGTTGAAGCTTACCTCTGGGCAGGTGTCTAGGAGCCTTGCACTGGGCGCACACCGAGCAGGAGGAAACATAAATCCTCACGTCCTTGGCTAAAGTGGGCCACCAGTACCTCCCATCAAGACAGCGCATCGTCCGACCTATCCCAGGATGACCAGAGGAGGGTGACGTGTGAGCCCAATAGATCAATCGGTCGCGGACAGCAGACGGAACGTACAGACGACCAGCTGGACACTCAGGAGGAGAGGGCTCTGCACGTGACGCCCGCTCAATGTCCGCGTCCAGCTCCCACACTACTGGCGCCACCAAACACGAAGCTGGGAGTATGGGAGTGGGATCCATGGACCGCTCCTCTGTGTCATACAGTCGAGACAATGCGTCTGCCTTGACGTTCTGGGAGCCTGGTCTGTAAGTAAGGGTAAACACAAAACGAGTGAAAAACATGGCCCACCTTGCCTGACGAGGATTCAGTCTTTTCGCCTGCCGGATGTACTCCAGATTGCGGTAGTCAGTCCAGATGAGAAAAGGGTGTTTAGCCCCCTCAAGCCACGCCTTCAAGGCCTGTACGACAGCTAACAGCTCCCGGTCCCCCACATCATAGTTTCGCTCCGCCGAGCTGAGCTTCTTCGAAAAGAAAGCACAGGGGCGAAGCTTCAGTGGCACACCCGAACGCTGAGAGAGCACTGCTCCTATCCCAGCTTCGGATGCGTCCACCTCCACTATGAATGGCAAAGAGGGATCCGGATGAGCCAACACAGGCACCGAGGTAAACAGAGTCTTCAGGTGTCCAAAAGCCCTGTTCGCCTCAGGCGACCACTGCAAGCGCGCCGGGCCCCCCTTTAGCAGTGAAGTAATGGGAGCAGCCACCTGACCAAAACCCCGGATAAATCTCCGGTAGTAATTGGCAAACCCTAAAAAACGCTGCACCTCCTTTACCGTGGTTGGAGTCGGCCAATTACGAACGGCTGTAATGCGGTCGCTCTCCATTTCCACTCCTGAAGTGGAAATCCGATGCCCTAGGAAGGAGATGGATTGTTGGAAGAACAAGCATTTCTCAGCCTTGACATATAAATCATGCTCCAACAGGCGACCAAGCACCCTGCGCACCAGGGACACATGCTCGGCGCATGTAGCGGAGTATATCAGAATATCATCGATATACACCACTACACCCTGCCCATGCAGGTCCCTAAAGATCTCATCTACAAATGATTGGAAGACTGATGGAGCATTCATCAACCCATATGGCATGACAAGGTACACATAATGACCTGAGGTGGTGCTAAATGCTGTCTTCCACTCATCACCCTTCCGAATACGCACCAGATTGTACGCACTCCTGAGATCCAATTTTGTGAAGAAGCGTGCCCCGTTCATTAACTCAATAACTGTATTTATCAGAGGTAACGGGTAACTATATTTCACCGTGATTTTATTGAGATCTCGATAATCAATGCACGGGCGTAAACCGCCATCCTTCTTCTTCACAAAAAAGAAACTCGAAGAGGCTGGTGAAATGGATCGCTGAATGAACCCCTGACGCAGGGATTCAGAGATATATGTATCCATAGCCACCGTCTCCGCTTGCGACAGGGGATACACGTGACTCCTGGGATATGCAGCGTCTACCAGGAGATCTATCGCACAATCCCCCCCGTCGATGGGGTGGTAATTGAGTCGCCTTCTTTTTACAGAAGGCGAGAGCCAAATCGGCATATTCAGGGGGAATGCGCACGGTGGAGACCTGGTCTGGACTTTCCACCGTAGTAGCACCAACAGAAACCCCTAAACACCTACCTGAGCACTCTCGCGACCACCCTGTGAGAGCCCTCTGTTGCCAAGAAACAGTGGGGTTATGACAAGTTAACCAAGGTAGGCCTAGCACCACAGAATACGCAGGAGAATCAATAAGGAAAAGACTAATCTTCTCCTTGTGACCCTCCTGCATTATCATACACAAAGGTGCGGTGACCTCCCTGATAAACCCTGAACCTAATGGTCGACTATCTAAGGCATGAATAGGGAAAGGCATATCCACAGAAACAATAGGGATCCCTAAACTATGAGCTAAATCTTTATTAATGAAATTCCCAGCTGCGCCTGAATCTACTAGCGCCTTATACTGGGAATGCAGGGAAAAATCCGGAAAAGTGACAGAGACAAACATTAGTGTGACAGAGGGCTCTGGATGAGAATGGTGCCTACTCACCTGGGGTGATGCCAGAGTGCCCTGCCTGCCTTCTCTATTCCCAGAGGAACCAACCCGGCACCGACCAGCAGTGTGATCTCTGCGACCATAGATGGTGCTCGAGCGGGAACCCCCTCCGGTCTCCCTGCGCACCATCCCTCCCAATTCCATAGGTTCGGGAGAGAGGGTGCGGGAGGATGGAACAACCAGACCCCGATCTAGACGTCCACGAGTAGCCAGCATGTTGTCCAGCCTGATGGACATGTCCACGAGCTGATCGAAGTTGAGGGTGGTGTCTCTACAGGCCAGCTCCCGACGGACGTCCTCGCGTAGACTACAACGGTAATGGTCGATCAGGGCCCTGTCGCTGCATCCAGCGCCGGCAGCCAAGGTCCTAAACTCCAAGGCGAACTCCTGTGCACTCCTCTTCTCCTGCCTCAGATGATAGAGGAGCTCACCCGCCGCTCTGCCTTCGGATGGGTGGTCGAATACCTTCCGGAAATGGCGGATGAACTCCTCAAAATGGTCCAACGCCGCATACTCCTCTCTACGCACAGTGCTGGCCCACTCCAGGGCTTTCCCGGTGAGGCATGAGATGATGGCGTAACTCTTCTCACGGTCAGATGGTACTGGAGAGACCGTGGCCAGATATAAGTTCAGTTTTAGGAGAAAGCCCTGGCAGCTGGCAGTATCTCCATTGTATCCCGTGGGTAGGGATAAATGGATCTTGTTATCTTCAGGAGGAGGAAAAGCGTTCGACGGAAATACCGGTTGTGGTGGTAGAGGCGCTGGAAAAACTCCCTGTCTCTCCAAGCGATCCATATTCTGGACAATGCGATCCATGGCAGCGCTCAGACTGTCAATCTCCTCCGCTTGATCCATAACGCGTTCCTCTAGCTCCATAAACGAAGTGTCTCGTCCTGCTGACTTCATAGCATCGAAGGGTCAGGGATTCTGTCAGAGCCGTGTGTATAGGTGGCAGGGAAGTCAGGCGCAGGAGAGTTAAACTGAGTGTAATGGAGACTTTTAATAAATGTCCATTTAACAATGCTCCAAACACGAAAAATGTACATACGTAAAAAATAAACATGGGTACGAGGACCCGTCGCGCACCTATACATCAATAAACAACAATTGACATAAAACAATCCCTGACAAAGACATGAGGGGAAACAGAGGGTTAAATACACAAGAGGTAATGGATGGGATTGAAAACAGGTGTGTGGGAAGACAAGACAAAAGCAATGGAAATTGAAAAATGGATCAATGATGGCTAGAAGACCGGTGACGTCGACCGCCGAACACCGCCCGAACAAGGAGAGGCAACGACTTCGGCAGAAGTCGTGACACCATGTCAACATGAAGTATGCAAATGCATTTCAACTTCTCAGGTACGTCCTCAAGGTTGCTGAAACATTCCGTATTTGATTTGATGTATGCCTACCCGATAAGCCAACAGTCATAGTTGACTAGGTAACATCATTGCGTACGAGAAAGATCCCACTCTTTTCAAACCCTGTTATAAAATGTTACTGAGATGTTAACAGTAGTGACGTGTCAGTATGGAGGGATTAAAAGAGAGAAAAAAAGATTGCTATGTTACGAGATTATAACTCATTAGTTGAGGATTTGTCTTAAAACATAGCTTTATACTCTGACAGCCGGGGTTTAACACTGTTTCTATACCAGATTAGCCACCGTCCACCAGACCTACCTGGGTTCCAACAGTATTGGTTTTCTGTCAAGTACTTTTTTGAGCGCTGGATTGAGTGTGCCTGGAGTGCGAGATGCCACATGGGTGGGTTTGCACTTTTGAGACGATTTCATTGGCTCCATTGCGTCACGCAAGCTCAATCAAACTGAGCTGATGTATTTGAAAGAGAACAGACGTCATTTGAACCCAGCCCAACACACTGGTCTCTGTCTTTTGATCCTGAGACCTGAGCTACGTGGAGGTGCAGGTAATTAACATCTACGTCTCACTTCCACCATAGAGATCAGCCAGCCATGGGTTGAACCCTGACCTGTAACCCCTTCGCTTCCTCATTCACTCATCTAAAATAATGGTGATGTGGCAGTTCCTAAGGCTGTTGTGTTGTTTCGACTCAAAGACAAAGGGATCGAGGCAGCACTTAACATCAAGTTACCCTCACATGTTCAGTTCCAGCCAAAAGTTTGGACACACCTACTCATTCCAGGGTTTTTCTTTATTTTTACTATTCTCTACATTGTAGAATAATAGTGAAGACATCACAGCTATGAAATAACACATATGGAATCATGTAGTAACCAAAAAAGTGTTAAACAAATCAAAATATATTTGAGATGTTTCAAAGTAGCCACCCTTTGCCTTGACGACAGCTTTGCACACTCTTGGCATTCTCTACCAGCTTCACCTGGAATGCTTTTCCAACAGTCTTGAAGGACTTCCCACATATGTTGAGCACTTGTTGGCAGCTTTTACTTCACTCTGCGGTCAAACTCATCCCAAACCATCTCAATTGGGTTGAGGTCGGGTGATTGTAGAGGCAAGATCATCTGATGCAGCACTCCATCACTCTCCTGCTTGGTCAAATAGCCCTTACACAGCCCGGAGATGTGTTGGGTCATTGTCCTGTTGAAAAACGAATGATAGTCCCACTAAGTGCAAACCAGGGATGGTATATCGCTGCAGAATGCTGTGGTAGCCATGCTGGTTAAGTGTGCCTTGAATTCTAAATAAATCACTGACAGTGTCACCAGAAAGCACCATCACACTTCCTCGTCCATGCTTCACGGTGGGAACTACACATGCGGAGATCATCTGTTCACCTACTCTGCGTCTCACAAAGACACGACTGTTGGAACCAAAAATCTCAAATTTGGACTCATCAGACCGAAGGACAGTCTAATGTCCATTGCTCGTGTTTCTTGGCCCAAGCAAGTCTTAATTTATTTGTCCTTTAGTAGTGGTTTCTTTGCAGCAATTCGACCATGAAGGCCTGATTCACGCAGTCTCCTCTAAACAGCTGATGTTGAGATGTGTCTGTTACTTGAACTCTGTAAAGCATTTATTTGGGCTGCAATTTTTGAGGCTGGTAACTCTGGGTCTTCCTTTCCTGTGGCGGTCCTCATGAGAGCCAGTTTCATCATAGTGCTTGATGATTTTTACGACTGCACTTGAAGAAAGTTCTTGACATTTTCCGGATTGACTGACCGTCATGTCTTATAGTAATGATGGACTGTCGTTTCTCTTCCCTTTTTTGAGCTATCCTTGCCATAATATGGACTTGGTCTTTTACCAGGGCTATCTTCTGTGTATCAACCCTACCTTGTCACAACACAACTGATTGGCTCAAACGCATTAAGAAGGAAAGAAATTCCACAAATTAACTTTTAACAAGGCACACCTGTTAATTAGAATGCATTCCAGGTGACTACCTCATGAAGCTGGTTAAGAGAATGCCATGAGTGTGCAAAGCTCTCATCAAGACAATGGGTGGCTACTTATATATTTTGATTTGTTTAACACTTTTTTTGTTACTACATGATTCCATATGTGTTATTTCATAGTTTGATGTCTTCAATATTATTCTACAATGTAGAAAACAGTAAAAAAAATAAAGAAAAACCCTGGAATGAGTATGTGTGTCCAAACTTTTGACTTGTACTGTAATTGCTCTGTAATGACTTTGGTAACTAAAAGGTAATTACCTAGACATGTTACTGGCTTTGCTGCTCTTCCTGACACTCACTGGAGGACTTCTCTGAGGATAGTTATAGACCTTTGGCAGCTGGCACAGATCTAGGATCTGTTTACAATCCCCAAATCCTAACCCTAACCATTAGGGGGGTGGCAAAACTGACCTAAGATTAGCTTCTAGGGTTAATTTAATTATTCTTGAAGAACGAGGAATAATGAAAGCTGTGTCTGACAATCAAATTTAGTCTGCAGTGAGACATCATATGACTCTCTGTCTACCACTCTCGCTCTACCTCTCTTCTCTCTCTCTGGTCTACTATCCCTGCCCTCTCGTATTCTCTCTGTCTTTCTCTTTCTCACCCTCCCTCCCCCCTTTCCCTCTCACTCTCAAGCCCTCTGCTCTCTTTCCCTTTATCTCTTCCCCCACTCACACAAGCTCTCAGATAACTTGTGTTCCTCCCTTCATCCTCTGCTCTAATCTGTTCCCCTCTTGAGATCTAACAGAAATACTGTTAATGACCATGGGAATGGGCCTGGAGACGGCGAGAGATGTAGAGAGACCGAGAGAGGGGAGCATCAGTCACAAGATCACATACAGTCTTAACCAGTTCCCCTGGACCTCTGGAATTAAAACAGACCCAAACATCACTGACCCACCACCATATTTCACAGTGGGTATGAGGTGCCTCTCCTTCAATGCAAAACATGTCGATGCTGTACCTGACCAAAACTTTCAATTTTGGTCTCTGCTGACCAGAGCACTTTCTTCCAGTCATAATTTAAATGATGTTTGGCAAACTCCAAGCGCTTGCGCCTGTGTCTTGGGGTCAGAAAAGGCTTTCTTCTGGCAACCCTTGCAAAGAGCCTGTGGTTGTGGAGGTGGCGTCTGATGGTGCTTTTTGAAACCTGGTGACCCCAAGACGCCACCAAGGCCTGCAATTCTTTCACAGTGATTCTTGGGGATTTTGTTGCTTCTCTCCCCATCCTCCTGTTAAAGGAATTTTGATTCCTGTTTATTAACCAATTCAATTAAAACACTCTGCCCATAAATAAGAATTTGTAAGATAATTATCAGCATAAAATGGACAGATACCAGTCTTAAAATCAATCAATCAATAGCGTTTATTCTCGAGAGTACTGAATCATAGTACAATTTACATCAGGTTATATAATAAAGATGATGTCATAGGTTTTAATGTCCAACCTCCTCTCGGATACAATGGCAATACAGTTCGAGTTCTCATTACTGTCTGCCACCTGTTAAACTATCTACAACCAACCCAAGGTCTTTCCCCTCCCTGGGTAGAGACATCATTCTAGCCTGTCTGAAGATAAACCCACTCTTTCTAACAAGGAACACATAACATTCAACATTTATGAGTTATAATTCTAAGTCAAATGTATACATATTTTAGTCATTAAACACAAAAATCCCGTAACACCTCCTTCCTATCCTGGGGGGCAAAATGCATTTGCGTCCTCTATCCGAGAGGTTTTCATCTGTTCCATATCATTTGATTTTTTTAAATAATTGTCCTGACAGTGCTCAGTCGTTCAATCGTTTGTGGATCTTCTTGAAGCCATTACCAGATTTATGAAGGTCTACGACCATCTGTCTCTTTTGAACTGCCAGTTCTTTTCTTTTCTTCATGGTGTTGGATGATAAAGGGATATTGCATGCATGTTACCTCGCTTCTACACCCTAGTGAAACAGGAAGTGATGTAATGGCTCAATATAGTTCCTTAGATAAACTTAAATAAGTAGAGTTTAATTCCTAGTTTAATGTTGGTAGATGTTATTTACAATGATATTTAAGGGTGCCATTAATTGTGAAACCTTGATTTGGAGGCAATTGATTTTTAATTAAATCAATAAATGATTTTGGTGGGTTCCATTGAAACATTAATAAAGTACAATATTTCTCACAAGTTAGTATTTTGAGTTTCTCTCTATAATTATATTGTTTGTATTTTTTTAAGTATTGTTTGTGCATTGCCAGTCAGGGGTGCCAGTCATTTTGGAGCCCACTGTATGCCTGGTATTAACAAGGCTGAGACTCAAAATTGAGCTCAGGTGCGTCCTGATTCCAGTGATCATCCCTGAAATGTTTCCACAACTTCATTGGAGTCCATCTGTGGTAAATTCTGTCTTTACACCTGTCTTTATAAGGTCCCACAGTTGACAGTGCATGTCAGAATAAAAACCAAGCCATGCGGTCGTAGGAATTGTCCGTAGAATTCCGAGACAGGATTGTGTCAACGCACAGATCTGGGGAAGGGTACCAAAACATTTCTGCAGCATTGAAGGTCCCCAAGAACACAGTGGCCTCCGTCATTCTTAAATGGAAGAAGTTTGGAACCAACAATACTCTTCCTAGAGCTGGCCGCCCAGCCAAACTGAGAAATCAGGGGAGAAGGGCCTTGGTCAGGGCGGTGACCAAGAACCCGATGATCACTCTGACAGAGCTCTAGAGTTCCTCTGTGGAGAAACTTCCAGAAGGACAACCATCTCTGCAGCACTCCACCAATCAGGCCTTTATGGTAGAGTGGCCAGAAAGAATCCACTCCTCAGTAAAAGGCACATGACAACCCATTTGGAGTTTCCCAAAAGGCACCTTAAGACTCTCAGACCACGAGAAACATGATTCTCTGGTCTGATGAAACCATGATTGAACTCTTTGGCCTGAATGCCAAGCGTCACGTCTGGAGGAAACCAGGCAACATCCCTACGGTAAAGCATGGTGGTGGCAGCATCATGTTGTGGGGATATTTTTCAGCGGCAGGGACTGGAAGACTAGTCAGGATTGAGACGACAATGAACGGAGCAAAGTAAAGAGATATCCTTGATGAAACCATGCTCCAGAGCGCTCATGACCTTGGACTGGGGCGAAGGTTCACCTTCCAACAGGACAACGACCTTAAGCACACAGCCAAGACAATGCAGGAGTGGCTTCGGGACAAGTCTTTGAATGTCCTTGAGTGGCCCAGCCAGAGCCCGGATTTGAACCCGATCGAACATCTCTGGAGAGATCTGAAAATAGGTGTGCAGCAACGCTCCCCATCCAACTTGACAGAGCTTGAGAGGATCTGCAGAGAAGAATGGGAGAAACTCCCCAAATACAGGTGTGCCAAGCTTATAGCGTCATACCGAAGAAGACTCGGTGCTGTAATCACTGCTAAAGGAGCTTCAACAAAGTACTGATTAAAGTGGCTAAATACTTATGTAAATGTGATATTTCCATTTTTTTATTTGTAAAAAATTTGCAACAGTGTACAAAAACTTGTTTTTGATTTGTGATTATGCAGTATTGTGTGTAGATTGAGGAATTATTTTTGTTAATCAATTAAAGAATGAGGCTGTAACTTCTTAACAAAATGTGAAAAAAGTAAAGTTGTCTGAATACTTTCCGAACGCACTGTGCACACACAGTCATGTACGGAGGAAAGAACATAATGCACACCCACAGATGTACATGTATGACCGCATACACACTTGCAAACAAAATTCTGTTTCGCTGCAGAATTAAACGTTCATCCAGGTTCTCCAACCGTAAAATTCTAAGTTGCTCCTTACGTCACATTTCTACGTGTTTTGTTCCTCCTGCTGCGCTGTACTGTTCCATTTCTCCAAACATCTAATTTTTAGGCACTCATTCCAAATGGTTAAGGTTAAAATAAAAATCCAGTGTCCTCAACTGGGATCAAACACAATCTTCTGATCAAGATTTATGAGATTATGCCCATCAACCATGCCTGTCCACAATGCCCAAGCAAAACCCAAGCCTACTTGATGGTAAGAGCACTCACTGTTGCGCCTAGTTGAGTGGTTTTGAAGGAATTTCCCAACGTCCTCAGGACATGGATAGCCATTCAATTTCAACGTCAATCTTGAACGATCTCCCTGAGCATGCAAGCACAAGCATGCACGCACACACATACCGACCTAAAACCATTTAACCAATTACTCCACACCTGTAATCCATAAAACTCACTGCTCCTGCTCATCACTCTCATAATTTGGGCTCCCGAGTGGTGCAAGACACTGCATTTCAGTGCAAGAAGTGTCACTGCAGTACCTGGTTCAAATCCAGGCTGCATCACATCAGGCTGGTGTCACGCTTCTCGTGGGCTGAAGGAAGAGTGGACCAAGGTGCAGCGTTTAAAGTGTTCATGATTTAATCCAAAAAAACAATCGAACAAAAACAACAAACAGGAGAACGAAAGCGAACAGTTCTGTCAGGCAAACAAAACAGCTAAACAGAAAATAACTACCCACAAAAACCATGTGGGAAAAAGCTACCTAAGGATTGTTCTCAATCAGAGACAAAGATAGACAGCTGCCTCTGATTGAGAACCACACCCGGCCAAACACACAGAAATACAAATCATAGAAAAAGGAACATAGAATGCCCACCCAAATCACACCCTGACCAAACCAAAATAGAGACATAAAAAGCTCTCTACGGTCGGGGCGTGACAGCTGGGATTTCGAGTCCCATAGGGTGGTGCACAATCAGCCCAGCGTTGCCCGAGTTTGGCTGGGTTAGGCCGTCATTGTAAATAAGAATTTGTTCTTAACTGACTTGCCTAGTTAAATAATAAATAAATAAAAAATACCTGCCTCGGTTCAAGGTTCAACTTCATTTCCCATATAAACTCAGCAAAAAAATAAATGTACTGTCAACTGCGTTCATTTTCAGAAAACTTAACATGTGTAAATATTTGGATGAACATAACAAGATTCAACAACTGAGACATAAACTGAACAAGTTCCACAGACATGTGACTAACAGAAATGGAATAATATGTCCCTGAACAAAGGGGGGGATACAAAAACTAAAGTAACAGTCAGTATCTGGTGTGGCCACCAGCTGCATTAAGTACTGCAGTGCATCTCCTCCCCATGGACTGCACTAGATTTGCCAGTTCTTGCTGTGAGATGTTACCCCACTCTTCCACCAAGACATTTCTGTGGGGAATGGCCCTAGCCCTCACCCTCTGATCCAACAGGTTCCAGATGTGCTCAATGGGATTGAGATCCGGGCTCTTCGCTGGAAATGGCAGAACACTGACATTCCTGTCTTGCAGGAGATCATGCATAGAACGAGCAGTATGGCTGGTGGTATTGTCATGATGAGCCTGCAGGAAGGGTACCACATGAGGGAGGAGAATGTCTTCCCTGTAGCGCACAGCATTGAGATTGCCTGCAATGACAACAAGCTCAGTCTGATGATGATGGTGGGTTTGTGCCCATAGGGGACGTTGTTGCCGGTGATGTCTGGTGAAGACCTGCCTTACAACAGACCAAAAAGCCCTCAGTCCAGCCTCTCTCAGCCTATTGCGGACAGTCTAAGCACTGATGGACGGATTGTGCGTTCCTGGTGTAACTCGGGCAGTTGTTGTTGCCATCCTGTACCTGTCCCGCAGGTGTGATGTTCGAATGTGCCGATCCTGTGCAGGTGTTGTTACACGTGGTCTGCCACTGCGAGGATGATCAGCTGTCCGTCCTGTCTCCCTGTAGCGCTGTCTTCGGTGTCTCACAGTACGGACATTGCAATGTATTGCCCTTGCCACATCTGTAGTCCTCATGCCTCCTTGCAGCATGCCTAAGGAACATTCACGCAGATGAGCAAGGACCCTGGGCATCTTTCTTTTGGTGTTTTTCAAAGTCAGTAGAAAGGCCTCTTTAGTGTCCTAAGTATTCATAACAGTGACCTTAATTGCCTATCGTCTGTAAGCTGTTAGTGTCTTAATGACCGTTCCACAGGTGCATGTTCATTAACTGTTTATGGTTCATTGAACAAGTATGGGAAACAGTGTTTAAACCCTTTACAATAAAGATCTGTGAAGTTATTTGAATTTTTACGAATTATCTATGAAAGACAGGGTTCTGAAAACGGACGTTTCTTTTTTTGCTGAGTTTGTCATTGATACATTGGACATGTCAAAATTACTCGCCAGAGCTCTCATAAAAACAGCATTAAACATATAAATAGACTCCCCTCTTTCTCACTCCCCTTCACCCCCAACAAATCTCCACCTACAAGAGGAGGATACAAATATGGCTGTTTAAAGACAGGGCTAAGAGGGTGCACTGTATTCTAACCATGTACAGTATGTTTGTCAATATTAGTGTCATCCTTTCAAACATACAGAACATGGTCAAGGTCATGGTGACACACTACATGTGATAGGACGGGCATCACTGATCTGTTATTTGGTCATTCTGTTATCTAGTCAGGCTGGGCACGTACATGCTCTTCAGATTGTATCGCCTCTCTGTCTGTCAGGGATAAAAATGATGTGCAGTGGACTTGTGTGGTCATGCAGGACTGTCTGGAAGGCTCCTCAAGTATTTGATACATGTTTGACCCAGGTCTGTTCCGCAACCGCAAACCACCCGAAGCTTAATTGCATGAAAAGGTCAGACTGAAATTAGCCAATTAGGCCCAATTGTTCTCACTGATCTTCTGTAAATCACCACTCTGACAGTGGCAATGACATCACTCAGAAGCTGTAATCCTAATTTGACTGATTTACCCCTGTGCTGTGATGTGGGTTTCATAGGGTGTGTATTCTCTTTTCTCTCCACTGGCTATCTGGTAAACATGCTACACTCTAGGCAGTCTTCTGCTGATGTGTGTGGGTCTGGCAATGGTACTCTCTATTCTACTCTTTTCCTTTCGGCTTTGTTAATACCTGCCTGGCGCCCAAACAAAATCTTTATCTTGACCCCTCTCTAATAAATACCGCTACACTGTACTGTGGTTAGCCAACTAAGTGTTGGCTAACCCAGATACAGAGCAGACCTGGGTCAAATAGGTCCTAAGGCAAGACCTAAGACCTAAGGCAAGAAGGTAGAGACAACAATACAACTAATGTTCAATCGCTGGAAAATAAATGGGACAAACTGAAAGCAAGTATATCCTACCAACGGGACATTAAAAACTGTAATATCTTATGTTTCACTGAGTCGTGGCTGAACGACGACATTAAGAACATACAGCGGGTTATACACTCTATCGCACAGGTCTCAAACTCATTCCACGGGGGGCCGAGTGTCTGCGGGTTTTCGCTCCTCTCTTATACTTGATTGATGAATTAACATCACTAATTAGTTAGGAACTCCCCACACCTGGTTGTCTAGGGCTTTATTGAAAGGAAAAAACAAAAACCTGCAGACACTAGGCCCTCCGTGGAATGAGTTTGACACCCCTGCTCTATCGGCAGGACAGAACAGCAGCCTCTGGTAAGACACGGGGCGGGGGCCTATGCATTTATGTAAACAACAGCTGATGCACGAAATCTCAGGAAGTTTCAAAGTTCTGCTTGCCTGAGGTAGAGTATCTCATGATAAGCTGTAGACCACACAATCTACAGTACCTTTCGTAGCTGTCTACATACCCCTGCAGAGTGAGGTTGGCACTAAAACCACACTCAATGAGCTGTATTCCGCCATAAGCAAACAGAAAAACGCTCATCCAGAGGTGCCACTCCTAGTGGCCGGTGACATTAATGCAGGGAAACTTAACCTTTTACGGGGGCAGCCCGACACCGGTACACTTATGACAACATCCAGCTCAAAGTGCACGGCGCGAAATTCAAAATCTATTTTTTTTTTTATATTTAACTTTCACACATTAACAAGTCCAAGACACCAGATGAAAGGTGCACATCTTGTGAATCAAGCCAACATGTCCGATTTTTTAAATGTTTTACAGGGAAGACAAAATATGTAAATCTATTAGCTAACCACGTTAGCAAAAGACACAACTTTTTCTAACTCCATCAGTTTCTTACTCCATCAGGTGCTATCACAAATTCGACCAAATAAAGATATAAATAGCCACTAACCAAGAAACAAATTCATCAGATGACAGTCTGATAACATATTTATTGTATAGCATATGTTTTGTTTGAAAAATTAGCATATTTCATGTATAAGCCATAGTTTACATTTCAGCTACAATCCGAAATTGCACCAAAAGCAGCCATAATATTTACAGACACCAACGTCAAATAGCTAATTACTCATCATAAAACATTTCTGAAAAATACATAGTCTGCAGCAATTGAAACACAGGCATCTTGTGATTCCAAACAATATTTCCGATTTATTAAATGTTTTACAGCGCAAACAAAATGTATCGCTATATTAGCGTAGCTACAATAGACAGAAATAATTGGGCGCCCACGGCCAATTCACATGCACGACAGATATATGAAATAACATCATAAAATGGGTCTTACTTTTGCTGATCTTTCATCAAAATGTTGAAGAACGTGTCCTCTGTCCAGATGAGTCGTTGTTTCGATTCAGAATGGCAAATGTCCCTCTTAAATTAGCATTGGCACTAGCGTAGTGGCATAAATTTCTCCAACGTAAACACAGTCAGAGGACGGAACACGGCAAAACTCCCGAATAAAGTTTCAATAATCTGATTAAACTATATTGAAAAAACATACATTACGATGATATGGTCACATGTAGCAAAAAAAAATTGAGCCGGAGACGTTAGCCGTTCGTTACCAAGGCAAAACAGAAGTCCATCCCACTTCCTCCAGAGTACCGGAAGTGGACGGTCAGGACAAAGAAATAGTTTTTTTCCCACCACAGAACAAGATGAGCAGAAAAATGTCTTCTCTGACATCCTCTTTACACCAATAGGAAGGCGTATAGATTGTCAGCAGACTCCTAAGTGTTAAGACCATGTATAGGCATCAAATTGAAAAGAGCATCGATTTCTGACATTTTACTTCCTGGTCAGGAAAAGTGCTGCAGAAGGACTTCTGTTTCACTCAGAGAAATAATTCCAACTCTTTTAGAAACTAGAAAGTGTTTTCTATCCAAAAAGAATAATAATATTCATAATGTACGAGCAAGATTTGAGTAGGAGGCCGTTTGAAATGGGCACGATTTCACTGGCTACTCAACACTTTGCCTTGCAGCCATAAGAAGTTTTAAATCAGTTTTACCGAATTTCTATCAGCATGTTAAATGTGCAACCAGAGGGGAAAACATTCTAGATCACCTTTACTCCACATACAGAGACGCATACAAAGCTCTCCCTCGCCCTCCATTTGGCAAATCTGACAATAACTATATCCTCCTGATTTGTGCTTACAAGCAACCATTAAAGCAGGAAGCACCAGTGACTTGGTCTATAAAAAAAGTGGTCAGATGAAGCAGATGCTAAACTACAGGACTGTTTTGCTATCACAGACTGGAACATGTTCCAGTATTCTTCCGATGGCATTGAGGAGTACACCACATCAGTCACTGGGTTTATCAATAAGAGCATCAAGGACATCGTCCTCACAGTGATTGTACGTCCATACACCAACCAAAAGCCATGGATTAGAGGCAACATTTGCACTGAGCTAAAGGGTAGAGCTGCCACTATCAAGGAGCGGGACTCTAACCCGGAAGCTTAAAAGAAATCCTGCTATGCCCACTGACGAACCATCAAGCAGGCAACGCGTCAATATAGAACTAAGACGAGCTAAATAACTTCTATGCTCGCTTCGAGGCACGTAACACTGAAACATGCATGAGAGCATCAGCTGTTCCGGATGACTGTGTGATCACACACTCCGCAGCCGATGTGAGTAAGACCTTTAAACTGGTCAACATTTACAAGGCCGCTGGGCCAGATGGATTACCAGGACGTGTACTCCGAGCATGCGCTGACCAACTGGCAAGTGTCTTCACTGACATTTTCAACCTCACCCTGTCTGAGTGTGTAATACCAACATGTTTCAAGCAGACCACCATAGTACCTGTGCCCAAGAACACTAAGGTAACCTGCCTAAATGACTACAGACCCGTAGCACTCACGTCTGTAGCCATGAAATGCTTTGAAAGGCTGGTCATGGCTCACATCAACACCATTATCCCAGAAACTCTAGACCCACTCCAATTTGCATACCACACCAATAGATCCACAGATGATGCAATCTCTACTGCACTCCACACTGCCCTTTCCCACCTGGACAAAAGGAACACCTATGTGAGAATGCTATTCATTGACTAGAGCTCAGCGTTCAACACCATAGTGCCCTCAAAGCTCAAAACTAAGTAAGGACACTGGGACTAAACACTTCCTGCAACTGGATCCTAAACTTCCTGACGGGCCGCCACCAAGTGGTAAGGGTAGGTTACAACACATCCGCTATGCTGATCCTCAACACGGGGGCACCTCAGGGGTGCGTGCTCAGTCCTTTCCTGTTCACTCATGACTGCATGGCCAGGCACCACTCCGGCAATGATGAGACAACCTATAGGGAGGAGGTCAGAGACCTGACCGTGTGGTGCAAGGACAACAACCTCTCCCTCATCCTGATCAAGACAAAGGAGATGATTGTGGACTACAGGAAAAGGAGCACTGAGCACGCCCCTATTCTTATCGACAGGGCTGTAGTGGAGCAGTCAAGTTACTTGGCGTCCATATCACCAAAAAACGAACATGGTCCAAGCACACCAAGACAGTCGTGAAGAGGGCACGACAAAACCTATTCCCCCTCAGGGGACTGAAATGATTTGGCATGGGTCCTCAGATCCTCAAAAGGTTTTACAGCTGCACCATCGAGAGCATCCTGATGGGTTGCATCACTGCCTGGTATGGCAACTGCTCTGCCTCCGACCGCAAGGCACCACAGAGGGTAGTGCATACGGCCAAGTACAAAACCGGACCAAGCTTCCTGCCATCCAGGACCTTTATACTAGGGGGTGTCAGAGGAAGGCCCTAAAAATTGTCAAAGACTCCAGCCACCCTAGTCATAGACTGTTTTCTCTGCTACCACACGGCAAGCGGTACCGGAGCACCAAGTCTAGGTTCAAGAGGCTTCTAAACAGCTTCTACCCCCAAGCCATAAGACTCCTGAACAGCTAATCAAATGGCTACCCAGACTATTTGCACCCAAAGCCCCCCCCCCCCGCCCCCCTACGCTGCTGCTACTCTCTGTTATCATCTTTGCATAGCCACTTTAATAACCTTTAATAACCCTACCTGTAGGGCATGTAAATAATTACCTCAACTACCTCGACACAGGTGCCCCCGCACATTGACTCTGTACCAGGACCCCCTGTATATAGCCCCGCTATTGTTATTTACTGCTGCTCTTTAATTATTTATTTTTCTTATCTCTTACTTTTTTTGGTGGTATTTTCTTAAACTGCATTGTTGGTTAAGGGCTTGTAAGTAAGCATTTCACTGTAAGGTCTACACCTGTTGTATTCGGCGCATGTGACAAATAGCATTTGATTTGAATGGGTCTTTGAATGAAGAGATTGTGATAAAACTGTCCAGTTTGAGTGTTTGTTGCAGCTCGTTCCAGTTGCTAGCTGCAGCAAACTGAAAAGAGGAGCGACCCAGGGATGTGTATGCTTTGGGGACCTTTAGCAGAATGTGATTGGCAGAACGGGGTGTTGTATGTGGAGGATGAGGGCTGCAGTAGATATCTCAGATAGGGGGAAGTGAGGCCTAAGAATGTTTTATGAATAAGCATCAACCAGTGGGTCTTGTATATGAATAATAGAACTTGGTCAAAAACAATTAATTTCAAATACTTGAGGTGCACTTTATTTATCTATTGGACCCAAGTCTGGTTAATGGGGAGTATTTGGCCACAAAATAACAATGTGCAGCTTGATTGGGGTGGTTCACATAACATAGAGTTTGTATTCAATCAGTATGTGCTGAAACCTGTACCTGTCTAATAATTTGGTTTTGTCTGCAAAGTATGAAGAATAAGCTATATCTCTAGGAGCCAAAATACACTACACAATAAATAAAAAATCCCTGTTGGATTTCAGCAATCAGTTAAATACCCCACAACTAGTAGTGTTGTCAGTAGAAGACAATGACTTACATCCTTGTCAGAATTCAAGGTTGAGTGAAAGCAGAGTGGAACAGAGGAGGGTGGGGAATTAGCTTTCTTCTGTATGGCTGCTGGCTGAGAGAAGGTCATTCTGCCAGTGTATTGTAGAAGAAAGAGGCCTGGCTGGTTTTATCTCTGCTCAAATCCCTCTCTAGGGATCCCTACTTAATGCACAGCAGGGCACTTTGATAACCACACTATAACCACACTATAACTATAGCCACCCCAATGCACGCCCCGAATACTGTTCTGCATATCATGCTTTACCCCTCTGAATCTGGCATCGTAAAGATAGGCCAACATGTAGAAAAGTCAGGGAATACTTTAAGGGTGATGATCATGGCTGGGCAGAAACAGAAATGCATCCTATGGAATCAGACTGACCCACTTATTCCAACCCACCAAATTCTCACTCATGACTTACTACAGATACATATTGTCGCCATGGCAACAGAGAAACACAGGACCGAATTTTAACTCCACAGACCGTTGGGGACAGAAGGATGCTGGGTTGGCGCACATTCAACCAATCTGATCTAACAAAGAATATTTGTCAAATCCGTCATGATTGAAGTATTGTAACAGGCCCAATGTGGTTACTAAAGTCCCATTTGGATGTATTTGGCTGTTTTCGATGCATTACATTTAGAAGTAGTCCCTTTTCATGTTTAGAAGAAGTGACTCCTAAATGCTAACTCCCATTCGATTAAGTTGGTGGCTTAGCTAGCTTAGAGAAATCGGTGGTGTCAATCAAAGCCATTTTTAACTGTAATGCAGTTGATCCTATTTTTTTTACCTCAACATAGTATGAAATACACAAATAAACAATAGCCCAAATGTTGTCTAGTTTTGCTGGGGGGTAATGAGGATATTCGGGATCTTTCCCCCATGGCATGTTTCCCCCACGGGTTTCCATGGCATTTCCATTGTTTGGGTTGAGTTCCATTGACCTCTTTACCGCATCTATGTGATCCTTGAGAGTTCTGTAAACAGCTCTGGTTCAAAATAATAAAATCACAATTATTTGAGTGTAATGCCTATTGGCCTGCCTACTGTAGCATGTGCTAGGGGTCCCAGATCTGTTTGTGCTGTCTTACCAGCTCTTATGGTTAAATGACAGTTTGAGTGAAATGAGTCTCAATAAGTAGTCCTGCTGATAAATTATTAGGAGGTGGCGAGCACTATGTGATTCAATATAAATAACTTTTATTTCCTAAGAGTTACGTTCATATGTGGTGACTGTTTGGTACATATAAGACACATAACAACATAGACTCTCAGAAAAAAGGGTACGGCTAGCATACAGTATTGCTCCAGGGGGTACAAAAAGATTGAGATGCACATACATAATGCACTTTCAGAGGTACACATATCTCAGATTGTATTATGCGGTACCTTTTAGGGTAGATGTGCGGATAATCCAGGGCTCTATTCAAAACATATCGCGGAAGTTCAGCTTTACAGCGTGATTGGAATTTAAAGGCTGTGTTCCCTGTACATTTCTATTGCTTCAGTGATATAGATTGAATAGGGTCCCTTGTGTAATGGTAATTTCTTTATCCAATATTTTGAATAGAAAAGTACAATTATCCAAGGTTATTATAGTTGTTATTGTATATAAAGTTATTTCTATTTGTTTTTAGATTTTTCATTGAATTTCAGTTTAGTTTCAGTTCGTTTTCTGACTTGATTTACTCTTTTTTTTATTCAGTTTTAGTTTGATAAAAACATTCCTATTTTGTATTATTTAGTTTCAGTTTTAATGTTACTCTGTTAGCCGTTTTTGTAATTGTATCAGTAACTTACTGTATTAATCAACAGTATGATACTGTTAAAACTGAATACAGTATATTACCGTAGAATGCAAAGTAAAATACCATACATTTGTTTTACAGCACACTGTCAGACCTTTCTGTCATTTTAACAGTAAAACACTGTAGAATGCACAGTAAAATACTGTAAATGTGTTTTTCTGTATTTATCAACAGTACTCATTAAAATATTTTAAGGTGTGCCTTGTAAGAGTGTGACGACCCTCCCACTCTGTCTGCCGAATTCTTTCTCTTTGCTGTTGTTTTACTTATTAGGATGTCGGTGGACGGAGCTGGGAGAGTCGTCAGCAAAATGGGACACACCTGGGCCCGATAAATATACATTTTCCCCATTCTTTGAGACTCTCTCCATGCAGACACACTGTTTGATTTTGGATGTAGCATTTTTTTGTGGCCGGTTTGTTTGTTTGTTTGTTTGCTTGGGCATCTTTCAACACTCCTCATTATCACATCTATACACGCAACCACTCACTTACACTACTGATTACACACACCCTTGTTGATTTGTGTATAGGTTACCTCAGTTAATAAGTATATTTTTGTTATTCCTTTTCTCCACGTTGTCTCCCTTTTTGTTACGGGCTTCGAGCCGGTTCGTGACAAGAGGCTATATTTGTTGCACCCGTGAGTGAGAATGATGTACCCCCACAGAATACGGTAACATACTGTATTTTAGGAATTCTACAAATCTTGTCCTGCAACTTGTCCTTGTCCTGCAAGTAATTTACTGTAATTAAGAATACAGTACCATACTGCATTTTTTGTGTGCCTTTTGAAAAGTAGTGGGTGCATGGTATTGTTGTTTCTCACTCATTAACATATTTTGAGACATGTCTTGTAAGAGGCTATATTTGTTGTACACGTCAATGCTGTACCAATTAAAGTGATATATGGTAGTGGTTCCCTAGCAATTACATTTATGTAGAAGACAGATCGGAGGTGCAGCAAGTCTCAAACCTTTAAGCAAACCATATCCTTTTGCTCGGTAGTCACTGTCAGTTTAGAAGCCTTTGTTAAGGCAAGTCATATAAACATCAAATATCAGTTGGTATGCTGTATTATACAGTTAAATATTCACTATTAGCAATTGCAGATTTTATTTAGAATACAATTCAACAATAAAGTACTGTATAGTTGTTTTGCTATATATTTACTTCAGCATACTGTAAATTATGGTACATTGTGGGAGGAGAAAAATCGCTGACTCATTAACATATTTTAAGGCATTCCTTGTAAGAGTCCTACACAAATTTAATTGATATGTGTTAGTAGTTCCCTAACAATTAAATGTATACTGAACAAAAACTATATATATGCAACAAATTCAATTTTTTTACTGAGTTACAGTTCATTGAAGGAAATCCGTGAATTTAAATAAATTCAGTAGGCCCTGATCTATGTATTTCACATGACTGGGCAGGGATGCAGCCATGGGTGGGCAGTGGCTCACCAACTGGGGAGCCAGGCCCAGCCAGTCAGAATGAGTTTCTCCCCACAAAATGGCTTATTACAGATATAAATACTCCTCAGAACACCCCCCTTCCTCAGACTATCCCGCAAGTGAAGAAACTGGATGTAGAGGTCCCGGGATGGCATGGTTACACGTGGTCTGCAGTTGTGAGGCCGGTTGGACGTACTACCAAATTCTCTAAAATGACGTTGGAGGCGGCATATGGTAGGCAGAAACATTAAATTCCCTGGAAACACCTCTGTTGGACAGTATTGTATTGACAATATTCCTGCAGTCAGCATGCCAATTGCACACTCCCTCAAAACTTATGACATCTGTGGCATTTTTGTTGTGAGATAAATCTGCACATTTTAGAGTGCCCTTTTATTGTGAGTTACAGGTGAACCATTGTAATGATCATGCTGTTTACTCAGCTTCTTGATATGCCACACCTGTCAGGTTGATGAATTATCTTGGCAAAGGAGAAATGCGTACTAACAGGGATGTAAAGGAAATTCTGCACAAAAATCGAGAGAAATAACCTTTTTGTGCATATGGAACATTTCTGCGATCTCTTATTTCAGCTCATGAAACATGGGACCAACACTTTACATGTTGTGTTTATAACAGTACAGTGTATATGTAGGGCACAGATCAGATTGGTAGAGGGTCTTACACCTTTTAATGGTTGGATATTTACCCATATCCATTCGATCTGTTTTGCCCTGTAATCATGGCCAGTTTGGAAGCCTGTTAGGCCTCTAGAAGTGCAAGTGATATAAAACACATAGTAATTATTAATATGTTGTAAAATGCAAATGCCAACCTGCTTGCTTTAATCACTTGTAATTGCAGTAAAATCCTTTATAATTGTTTTCCTAAACGTTTACACTTTTACTGTATTGTACTGTGTTTCATTGCTCTGGTATCAAGTTACCATGAATATCTCAGTATTGTATTGGCACTATCCAGAGATTGTAAGAGATAAATAATAAGATATCTTGTTGTAAACACAGGAAGAACTCTGTTTTGCATTACATAGAACCATTTGTTTTTAGTGTGTATGACAGATTAGATTAGAAGCAATTTATGCAATCACAGTCTATATATACACATATAAACTCTGCAAAAACAAAGGACCCTGTCTTTCAAAGATAATTCGTAAAAATCCAAATAACTTCACAGATCTTCATTGTAAAGGGTTTAAACACTGTTTCACATGCTTGTTCAATGAACCATGAACAGTTAATGAACATGCACCTGTGGAACGGTCATTAAGACACTAACAGCTTACAGATGGTAGGCAATTAAGGTCACAGTTATGAATACTTTGGACACTAAAGAGGCCTTTCTATGGACTTTCATTGCAATATCTGTATTGTGAGACGCCTAAGACAGCGCTACAGGGAGACAGGACGGACAGCTGATCGTCCTCGCAGTGGCAGACCACATGTAACAACACCTGCACAGGATCGGTACATTCGAAAATCACACCTGCAGGACAGGTACAGGATGGCAGCAACAACTGCCCGAGTTACACCAGGAATGCACAATCCCTCCTTCAGTGCTCAGACTGTCCGCAATAGGCTGAAAGAGGCTGGACTGAGGGCTTTTTGGCCTGTTGTAAGGAATGTCCTCACCAGACATCACCGGCAACAACGTCGCCTATGGGCACAAACCCACCGTCTCTGGACCAGACAGGACTGGCAAAAAGTGGTCTTCATTGACGAGTCACGGTTTGTCTCACCGGGGGTGATGGTCGGACTTGCGTTTATCGCCGAAAGAATGAGCGTTACACCAAGGCCTGTACTCTGGAGCGTGATCGATTTGGAGATGTAGGGTCCTTCATGGTCTGGGGCGTTGTGTCACAGCATCATCGGACTGAGCTTGTTGTCATTGGAGGCAATCTCAACGCTGTGCGTTACAGGGAAGACATCCTCCTCCCTCACGTGGTACCCTTCCTGCAGGCTCATCCTGACATGACCCTTCAGCATTACAATGCCACCAGCCATACTGCTCGTTCTGTGCATGATTTCCTGCAAGACAGGAATGTCAGTGTTCTGCCATGGCCAGCGAAGAGCCCGGATCTCAATCCCATTGAGCACATCTGGGACCTGTTGGATCAGAGGGTGAGGGCTAGGGCCATTCCCCCAGAAATGTCTGGGAACTTGCAGGTGCAAGAACTGGCAAATCTGGTGCAGTCCATGAGGTGGAGAGGCACTACAGTACTTAATGCAGCTGGTGGCCACACCAGATACTGACTGTTACTTTAGTTTTTGTATCCCCCCCTTTGTTCAGGGACACATTATTCCATTTCTGTTAGTCACATGTCTGTGGGACTTGTTCAGTTTGTCTCAGTTTTTGATTCTCGTTATGTTCATACAAATATTTACACATGTTAAGTTTTCTGAAAATGAACGCAGTTGACAGTGAGAACGTTTCTCTTTTTGCTGAGTTTATATACAAATCGAGTGTATGCGTAATATCCAAGGCTATTTGTTCCTACTTATTCCTCACTCGTTTTTTATAGATGTCACTGAGGGGTCAGTGTCACATGGGATGTAACTATTTTAACAAACCCAACAAACCTAGTGTTGATAAGACCAATAACCGCTCCCCCAAGGGAACCAGCTTTCTTGGAGCAGGTCCAGGTGTCAAAAGCCGCTGCCATGGGACAAAGCAACCCGGTTCAAGCATTGCTTGAGGACATACTCCTGGTGACATGCTACATTGGTGTCAGACGTGAAGATGACCTCGTCATGTCAGACGTTTGAAGGGACTTGAAAGAAAGTTTTTGGGGGGTTAGGTAGCTTTTTTAGGGGTAGCAAGCCTAGTGTTCATAAGACCGATAACTGTTCCACCAAACAAGTTAGGTTTCTTGGAGCAGCAGTCATGACTCTTGCCCTCGTGGTGACCCTCATGGTGACCCAGGTTTGAGCCACGCTCAGGAATCTTGCACTCCGAAATGCTGCAATTTGATGAGTTGATTAAAAGCAACTTGATGGCAAGACACACTCATTTGGTTTCTTGGATATAGATTTCAAAAAGCGACCAATGCCCAGGTACAGGTACAGTAGGCTTAATCTGGGTCGAGTGACCTGTGCCTCCGAGCCTTGACTAGTGCCTAACGCCTCCATCACACCGACAGCGTCATTGCACAAAATGGTATGCAGCATCATCTGGATATACAGTCCCAGTCAAAGTTTAGAACACCTACTCATTCAAGGGTTTTCTTTATTTTTACTATATTCTACACTGTAGAATAATAGTGAAGAAATCAAAACTATGAAATAACACATATGGAATCATGTAGTAACCAAAAAATGTGTTAAAAATATCAAATGTATTTTGATGTAACACTTTTTTGGTTACTACATGATTCCATATGTGTTATTTCATAGTTTTGATGACCTTCACTATTATTCTACAATGTAGAAAATAGTAAAAATAAAGAAAAACCTTTGAATAAGTAGGTGTGTCCAAACTTTTGACTGGTACTGTATGTGGAACGGAATTTCAACATTCACCTGCTACCATTTCTGTCAAGCCATCTAAGCATTCAGTTTAATGCATACATTCGATAAATCCAACATATGCACCACACAAAATGCACTGCAACTGCCTATGCAACGCAATGCTGCAAGGCAAACGCAGCGTTCCCTTGGAAATGAATGTACTTCTGATGTACTAAAATACAATGACGCTGTAGGTGTGATTGAGGTGTAAATACTAGCCTGTATAGCACCCTTAAGCGCAATTCAGAGTCCTTTGGTCTACAGTGTTGGTATAAATAGTACCATGTAGGGAATACATTCAAGAGATGGCTTGATCAGATGCAGATGACTGCAGATTGAAGACCAAGAGATGAATACTGCTTCTGTTTGCTAGGGAAAAATATCTAGGCCTATCTAGGACCTCTATCTACTTCACTTTTTTCCCAGCTTGTTCCCATTGACATCAGAGTTGCTTTGTAGACACATTTTCCAGACAAGTCTCATTGAGTCAAAGTTTAGGCATGTCATTTATCTCCAGCATGAGTAAGCCATACATGTCCTTTAGAACACTGAGGTGAATTACATTTAGGGTCATGTGTGTGTGTGTGTGTGTGTGTGTGTGTGTGTGTGTGTGTGTGTGTGTTTGGTTTTACTATCATTGTGGGGACCAGAAGTCTTCACAAGGATAGTAAAACAAGGACAATTCTTACAAGTGGGGACATTTCGCTGGTCCCCATGAGGAAAAAGGCTACCTTGACCAAACCATCTCTGCATGTATGCCATCGTGCGCATGTTGATTTTTGTCTATCGCCATCAGACGTTCTCATGACACGCCGGTTAAAATACGAAAACCAACTGTGAACCAACTATTAATTTAGGCCAGGTTGAAACACACATGAAACGTTCATGGACATTTAGCTAGCTTGCTGTTGCTGCAGTAGCTAATTTTTCCTTGCCCTTAAACATGACTCTCAGTTCCATTATATTGGACATTGGAGTCTTTTGTACTAAGTTTTGTTAAGAGCCCCAACACTCGGTCTGAACATTAACACACATCGCTTGCGTTACGGTTTTGGAAGAATTTTGAACCATTTTGAGTCATACAAAATCGTGTGTTCTCTACTCTGACAATTAATCCACAGATAAAAGGGGAAACCTAGTTAGTTTTTAATTTAGTTTTATTTGATTAATCTCTCCATCTTGCTTCTCCTTCTGTGGATTATATATGGCGGTTGGAAACCAACGTAAGTTGCATTACCGCCACCAACTGCACTGGAGTGTGGATCTTGTTCATCTTTCAATCACCCACATGGGTTAGTAGGTTGCTAAAAACCAATGGAGAGGTGGGATTTACAGCGTGTCAAGAGTCTAAAATAGAACCACGTTCGATTTTAACACCTCGCAACACAGATGCCGTTGACACTAGCGAGCAATTTGGATGATATTATTGAATAATGTATGTGTACATTTATTTTGCAACGCTCATGCACAAAGGCAGACAGTTTAGTGAGCATGCTTGGGGTTAGGTTTAGGGAAAGGGTTACAATTAGGGTGGGTTAGGGAAAATAAGATTTGAATGGGAATACATTTTATGGTCCCCACAAGGATAGTAAAACAAAGATGTGTGTGTGTCCAGGGTTGTGGAGTAACAGATTACATGTAATCTGATAACAAAAAAATGTAATCAGTTACGTTCACTGTAACGGATAACTGTAATTATATGGTAATTTGCCGTATTATCAACAGTAAAATACTCTGAAACGTTTTCCTGCAGCATTCTGTAAATTATGTTGGAGGAAAAGGTTGTGGGAGGGGAAAGAATTGCTATATTTGAAATGGTACTGTAATACCACCCCACAGAATACAGTACCGTATCTTTGGAGCCCCAAAAACCTTTTGACCACTAGGTGCATGGTATTGTTGTTTCTGGCTCATTAACATATTTTGAGGAGTGCCTTGTAAGAGGCTACATACACTGTATTTGTTGCACGCATGAGTGAGAATGCTGTACCAATTTAACTCGTATGTGATTATAGCGCCCCATCAATTTGTATAGGGGGCAGATTGGAGTGGCAGCAAGTCTTAACTCTTTAATGGTTTAATTTTTGCCATGTCCTTTTGGTCTGTTTTTGCCCTGTAGTAGGTGCCAGTTAGGAATCATTTGTTATGACCTATAGAAGTGCAAGTGATATAAAACACAAAATATTCATTAATATACTGTAATGTGTAAACATTTTACCTAGCAGCCAACTTGCTTGCACCAATTCCTTGTAATTACAGTAAAATACTGTAAAACTATTTCCTCAGCAATCTACACACAATACCCCATAATGACAAAGCGAAAACAGTTTTTTTTAAATGTGAGCAAATGTATTAAAAAATAAAAAACAGAAGTACCTTATTTACATAAGTTTTCAGACCCTTTGCTATGAGACTCAAAATTGAGACAGGTGCGTCCTGTTCCATTAATCATCCTTGAGATGATTCAACAACTTGATTGGAGTCCAACTGTGATAAATTCAATTGATTGGACATGATTTGGAAAGGCACACACCTGTCCATATAAGGTCCCACAGTTGACAGTGCCTGTTAGAGCAAAAAACCAAGCCATGAGGTTGAAGGAATTGTCCTTAGAGCTCCGAGACAGGATTGTGTCAAAGCACAGATCTGAGGATTGGTACCAAAAAGGTTTATGTAGCATTGAAGGTCCCCAAGAACACAGTGGTCTCCATCATTCTTAAATGGAAGAAGTTTGGAACCACCAAGTCTCTTCCTAGAGCTGGCCGTCCGGCCAAACTGAGCAATCAAGGGGAGAAGGGCCTTGGTCAGCGACAATCTCTGCGGCACTCCACCAATCAGGCCTTTACAGTAGAGTGGCCAGACGGAAGCCACTCCTCGGTAAAAGGCACATGACAGCCCGCTTGGAGTTTGCCAAAAGGCAACTAAAGCCTCTCAGACCATGAGAAACAAGATTCTCTGGTCTGATGAAACCAAGATTGAACTCTTTGGCCTGAATGCGAAACGGCACGGCTGGAGGAAACCTTGCACCATTCCTACGGTGAAGCATGGTGGTGGCAGCATCATGCTGTGGGGATGTTTTTCATCGGCAGGGACAGAGCAAAGTACAGAGAGATGCTTAATGAAAACTTGCTTCAGAGCGCTCATGACCTCAGACTGGGGTGAAGGTTCACCTTCCAACAGGAAAAAAGACCCTAAGCACAGAGTCAAGATTACACAGGAGTGGCTTCGGGACAAGTCTCTGAATGTCCTTGAGTGGCTCAGCCAGAGCCCGGAATTGAACCCGATCTCTGGATAGACCTAAAAATAGCTGTGCAGCAACACTCCCCATCCATCTTGACAGAGCTTGAGAGGATCTGCAGAGAAGAATGGGAGAAACTACCCAAACACAGGTGTGCCAAGCTTGTAGCGTCATACCTAAGAAGACTCGATGCTGTAATCGTTGCCAAAGGTGCTTCAACAAAGTACTGATTTAAAGGGTCTGAATACTTATGTAAATATTATATATATTTTTTTTTTATATATAAATGGGAACATAAACCGAACAACTGTATGTCTCTAAATGTTGTCTTTCACTAGCAGCACCATATCACCAAGTACAATTCTGAGTATATGTAGATGTACTTGGTGAATAAAGGTGATTCTGATTCATAATGGGAAAGTAATTAAAAACTAACAAAGTAATCAGATTTGCGTTACTTGAGTTTGGGTTATCCAAAAGTTACATTACTGATTACAATTTTGTGCAGGTAACTAGTAATTGTAACGGATTACATTTAGAAAGTAACCTACCTACCCAACCCTGTGTGTGTGATTAGTGGAAGTGTTATATTTAAGCAATAAGGCCAGAGGGGGTGTGGTATATGATTAATATACCACAGGTAAGGGCTCTTCTTTTGCAAGACGCAACGCGGAGTGCCTGGATACAGCCCTTAGCCGTGGTATATTGGCCAAATACCACAAACCCCCGAGGTTCCTTATTGTCATTACAAACTGGTTACCAATGTAATTAGAGTAGTAAAAATAAATGCTTTGTCATACCCGTGGTATAAGGTCTGATATACCATGACTGTCAGCTATTCAGGGCTCGAACCGCCCAGTTTATAATATGGACTAGGCTACTTTATATAAGTAGAATTGTTATGTTGTATTATGTCTTGTTATGTGACAGTTCTATGTAACAATTCTACACACTATAACATCTGTTTGCCCTATTGTTTCTCTCACTGACATCAAATTTGCACTGCAGACGTCACATGCTAAGACGTCACATGCAATGGCATGAGATAGGATTATTTTAGAACGTGTTTTGTTATTAAGCTTGTGTGAAGCATCATGCCCAACACCACAACGCCCCTTTGAAGATTAATAACTTTCCCATCACTTTACCCATTTTCAATCACAACGTAATAACGGTTAACAAATTAAAAACGGTTGTTTTACTTTTTGTCCATCGAGAAGCTTTGCGTTTGAGCGAATCAATTCTGGAAGTAGGATACATATCATCATACCGTGCGCATAGCCTCTCTCCCTCTCAAGTGGTATCACGTGCGTGAGCTAATTTTCTACAAGCAGCGTTAGGGTTGCACAAACAGATTTAACTTCTTAGCGAGAATGTTGTGGAAACTCGGTCTGATTGTGGTCAAATATTTAGATAATTGGAATTGTGATGGAGACAAGAGGCGAGAAGAAGAACGTTTGAGAAATACCTTATTCTATGACCTTTAATAACCGGTGGCTTTACTGCTCTTCATCCATATGAGAAGTTTCCCCTGAGACCGAGACATCTGCCGAGCACTCTGCGCGGTCCGCTGTCCAAACTCTCTTCCACCGGGAATATTACGCGCTTTTGTCATAGGTTGTTGTATTACCTCATTGGAAAATATAGGGCGATTGTTTCGTGGTAGACTTGGTAAGTGACTCAACATTTTTTTTTCTCCTACACAAGTGTTTGATAGATTTTGTTGTGACGCTTTACTTATGCTGAGCATCACAGCTGGAATAGACCGAAGCTGTCAGATAGGTCGACCAGGAAGACAACTATATTTTAGTTAGCGTTTATTTATTTAGGCTACTTGCAGTCTGAGTCTTTTTGGAAACCCATGACTCCATCACAAATCATGTAATTTATGCTTTTTATGCATCAAAGATTCACAGTGAATTTAAGTGAGGAATATGCCTACCTACACTAACAGAAAACTATAATTTATACGGTAATTTGAGGTATTATCAACAGTAAAAAAAAACTCAGAAATGTTTAACTGTGCGGCACACTAAATGATGGCGCATTGTCAGAAAATTGCTATATTTCGAATGATACTGTAATTCCACCCTACAGAATACAGTGCCCTACTGTAGGTAACCTAGTGGTTAGAGCGTTTGGCTCATTAACACATTTTGAGGTGTGCTTTGTAAGAGGCTATATTTGTTGCACCCCTGAATGAGAATGCTGTAACAATTTCACTCTTATGTATTTAAAGTGAGTCATCAATTCAAAATGTACAGTGCCTTCAGAAAGTATTCACACCCTTAGATTTTCCCCCACATTTTGTTGTGGGATTAAAATGGATTTAATTGTTGTTTTTTTGTCAATGATCTACACCAAATACTCTGTAATTTCAAAGTGGAAAAAGGTCTAACATTTGTAATAAATGTGTGAAAAATAAAACACATATCTTGGTTACATAAGTATTCAATACATGTTAGAATCGCCTTTAGCAGCAATTACAGCTGTGAGTCTTACTGGGTAAATCTCTTAAGAGTTTTGCACACCTGGATTGTACAATATTTGCACATATTTGCACAAGTTGATCATTGCTAGACGGCCATTTTGAAGTCTTGCCATAGATTTTCAAACCACTTTAAGTCAAAACTGGTATCAGTTAACATTGGTGCCGGAGAGGATGGCTGCCATTTTATGGCCTCCTGACCAATTGTGCTGTTTTGTGTGCATTTTTTTTGCATTGTTTAACTTTTTAGTACACAATGTTTCCGCTAGCATTTCCTATGACCCAAAATAAATAGGTTTTGGACATCAGAACAGCAATTACTCACCTCGAACTGGACAAGGATTTGTTTCTTTAATGAGTCTGAAACGAAGTATGTACTGCTCTTCCCGGAACAGGCCCAAATCCCCGTCAATCGTATGAAGGGGAGACACCGTTACAGAGGTCGAAGAGCTGACTGCGTCGGGGAGTGGATAATCCACCTTTACCTCTGTTCTACTGGCGAACATGCAATCACTGGAGAATAAACTGGATGAGCTCCATTTGAGACTATCCTATCAACAGGACATCAAAAACTGTACTATCCTATGTTTCATCGAGTCGTGGCTGAACAAGGATATTGATAATATACAGTTAGCTGGGTTTTCCATGCATCGGCAAGACAGAATAGCAGCCTCCAGTAAGATTAGGGGGGGGTGGTGTGTGTTTCTTTATCAACAACAGCTGGTGCGCAATGTCTAATATTAGGAGGTTTAAAGGTTTTGCTCTCCTGCGTTTGAGTACCTCATGATAATCTGTAGACCACAATATTTACCAAAAGAGTTTATCTATATTATTTGTAGCTGTCTATTTACCGCCACAAATCGATGCTGTTACTAAGACCGTACTCAACGAGCTGTATAAGGCCATAAGCAAACAAGAAAATGCTTATCCAGAGGTGGCGCTTCTTGTGGCGCTTCTTAATGCAGGAAAACAGAAATCCGGTTTTACCTAATTTCTATCAATATGTCACATGTGCAACTAGAGCAGGGGTGGGCAATTCCAGTCCTCGAGGGCCTGAATGGTGTCACAGTTTTCCCCCAGCCCCAGCTAACACAACTGCAATAATCACCTAATCATGATCTTTAGTTTAGAATGCAATCTGATTAATCAGCTGTGTTTGCTAGGGATGGAGAAAAAGTGTGACACCAATCAGGCCCTCGAGGACTGGAGTTGCCCACACCTGAACTAGAGGAAAACAAACTCTGGATCACCTTTACTTCACACAGAGATGCGTACAAAGCTCTCCATCACCCTCCATTTGGCAAATCTGACCATAACTTTATCCTCCTGATGCCTGCTTACGAGCAAAAACTCAAACAGGAAGTACTAGTGACGCGCTCAATACGGAAGTGGTCCGATGAAGCGGATGCTAAGCTACAGGACTGTTTCACTAGCACAGACTGCAATATGCTCCGAGATTCATCCGATGGCAATGAGTATACCACATCAGTCACCGGCTTCATTAATAAGTGCATCGGCGACATCGTCCCCACAGTGACCGTACGTACATATCCCAACCAGAAGCCATGGATTACAGGCAACATTTGCACTGAGCTAAAGCCTAGAGCTGCTGCTTTCAAGGAGCAGAACACTAGTCAAGACGCTTATAAGAAATCTCTTTACGTGCTCTGACGAACCATCAAGCATGCAAAGCATCAATACAGGATTAAGATTGAATATTACTACACTGGCTCTGACGCTCGTCGGAAGTTGCAAAGCTTGCAAACTATCACAGATTACAAAGGGAAACCCAGCCACGAGCTTCCCAGTGACGCTAGCCTACCAGACGAGCTAAAGGCCTTCAATTCTCGCTTTGAGGCAAGCAACATGGAACAATGCATGACCGCACCAGCTGTTCCAGATGACTGTGTAATCACGCTCCCCGTAGCCGATGTAAGACAGGATTTCCCAAACTCGGTCCTCAAGACCCCAAGGGGTGCACGTTTTGGTTTTTGCCCTAGGACTACACAGCTGATTCAACTAATCAAGCTTTGATAATTTGAATCAGCTGTGTAGTGTTAGGCCAAAAACCAAAACGTGCACCTCTTGGGGTCCTGAGGACCAAGTTTGGGAACCACTGCAGTAAGACGTTTAAACACTTCCTGATGCCTAAAATTGATTTATTTGGCCTGAATGCCAAGCGTCATGTCTGGAGGAAATCTGGCAGCATCTCTACGGTGAAGCATGGTGGTGGCCGCATCACGCTGTGGGGATGTTTTTCAGTGCCAGCAACTGGGAAACTAGTCAGGTTTGAGGGAAAGATGAACGGAGCAAAGTACAGAGATCCTTGGTGAAAACCTGCTCCAGAGCGCTCAGGATCTCAGACTGGGGTGAAGGTTCACCTTCCAAGAGGAAAATGACCCTAAGCACACAACCAAGACAACGCAGGAGTGGCTTCGGGACAAGTCTCTGAATGTCCTTGAGTGGCCCAGCCTGAACTCGGACTTGAACCCGATCAAACATCTCTGGATAGACCTGAAAATAGCTGTGCAGCGACGCTCCCCATCCAACCTGCCAGAGCTTGAGAGGATCTGCAGAGAAGAATGGGATTAATTCCCCAAATACAGGTGTGCCAAGCTTGTAGTGTCATACACAAGAAGGCTGTAATCACTGCCAAAGGTGCTTCAACATGTCTAAAAAACTGTTTTTGCTTAGTCATTATGGGGTATTGTGTGTATATTGAAGAGGGGAAAAAACAGATTAAATGCACTGAACATATTACCTTAATTAGCTCTACTAACCCATACCCCTGCATATTGACTCGGTATCAGTACTCCTTTTATGTTATTGTTATTTTATTGTGTTACTGTTTTTTATTTTAGTTTCTTTAGCAAGTGTTTCTTACTTGCTTTGTTTGTTAAGGGCTTGTAAGTAAGCATTTTAAGGTAAGGGCTATTAGGCGCATTTCACAAATACTCTGATTTGTTGTGTGTAGGCCAGTGACATAAAATCTAAATTGAATCTATTTTAAATTCAGGCTGTAACACAGCACAATGTGGAAAAAGTAAAGGGGTGTGAATACTTTCTGAAGGCACTGTATAGGGGTCAGATTAGAGTGGCAGCAAGTCTTAAACCATAAATGGTTGAGCATTTTGCCATGTCCTTTTGATCTGTTTTTTGCCTGTAAGATATTGTCAAATTCAAGGTAACCCCTAGCTTATAGGGACCACTTTATGTTTGGGCATAATTGTGTTTAAAGCTTTATTTTACCTCTCCCCTCTCTATTTCTCTCTCTCTCTCTCCACCCTTTCTTTCAAACCTTTCTTTCCTAATTGCTCTTTAAACTATTCTGCTATCCATAATGTTCAGTTTGTAAAATCGGTATTACGAGCCTCTTACATAACCGCCACTTGTACAGTTGTTGCTGAGATTTCTAAATTACATCCTCCTTACAAATAGCAAGTTTGTTCATCTGCAGGAAAAAAATCTATAGTTGGTCAATGACAGCTAGGCTACTGATTGAACCCAGTACCAGTTACAGTGAAAAAATAAGTAACCACAGCATTTCTGTTCTGTTTTCTCAAATATGATTAAAGAATTTAGGCTACTAATCCTGTTTAAATCTGATTCCTTTGTCGATAAGGGATTAATCCGCAGCATTTTATCCACACTCAGTGTTAGGCATACAGAAATCCAGGCAGAAATATGTCAAAATGGTCCAAGTTCCTCTAACTCAATTATAAAAATTAAAAGAAAAAAGTGAATCAGACTTAGTGTATGAAATTGGAACAACACTGTGGATCTCTCTACTAAGTTGGTGAAGATAATAAGCATATCCTTGGAGACAGGAGTGCTCTGGAACTGCCCATCTGGTAAAGCAGTCATGCGCTCCAGTATATGAAGTTCTGTAGTTAGTCATATAGAGATTGGATTGGAGGATAGCTGTAACAGGTTACCATGGTGTGAGTTGGGAAGGTTTTAATTTCAAGACTAACCTGAGTGATTCACTCTGTGGGCCACAGCTTCACATACAGACGGTTTATCCAGGTCTGTATCAGGACCTGTATGTAAGCACTGTAGGCCTACCAGTGAATTAGTTTCTCATCGGCTGTTATTGTGTTGCTTTCTAGGTGAGTCAGAGAGAGAGAAGCCTTTTACAATCAACACTAGGCTCTGATCGCCTGCTGAGTGACACCCTTCAGCTACTTATCGTGCTGCATGCAGCATAGCGCTCTCACATGAGTAATGGGGAGGTCTCGCTCTCGCTCCCCGGAGGCTCCATGTCAATTTATCAGCTAATGTAAATATCAGATAATGACCATGTTACAGCCCAGATAACGGACAAGATAACGAGATGTGTTTAATGACAGAAAGCCTTATTTGGTTTCATTAAGGATGCAATATGTATGGTGATTGGATACAGAGTGAGGTGGGATGGCTGTTGTCACGCCCTGGCCTTAGTATTATTTGTTTTCTTTATTATTTTAGTTAGGTCAGGGTGTGACATGGGGATTGTTTGTGTTTTGTCGGTTTTGGGTGATTATATGGTAAAGGGGGTGTTGGGTGTAGTGTATGGGTTTGTGTTGAGTGCATGTGTCTAGCTGTGTCTATGTTGGTTTAGTTGTCTAGGAGAGTCTATGGTTGCCTGAATGAGTTCCCAATTAGAGACAGCTGATTTCTGTTGTCTCTGATTGGGAGCCATATTTAGGGTAGCCATAGGCTTTCATTTGATTGTGGGTAATTGTCTATGTTATACGTTTGTAGCCTGTGTATGCACTACGTTTGATTAGCTTCACGATCGTTTATTGTTTTGTTTAGTGTGTAAGTGTTTTTGTTTCGTTTTGCCTTCGTCATCAATAAAAGAGATGGCGTATTTTCCAAATGCTGCGTTTTGGTCCGTCAATCCTCCACACGATCGTGACAGCTGTAGTGACTCAACAGTAATTGGTTATCAGTCTTTCAGCATTGTGCTTTTCATCTGATGTAGGGTGGGTTATTACTTGGTCCACTCTAATTAGGGGTTCAACCAGCGAAGCTGGGTTATTATTTACTGTTATTATTGGTGAATAAAAAGCAAATTCCTATGAGACGGTCAGGCCCAGGAGGTTGCAACATTGCATGATGGTTAAAGGGCCACACCCTCTCATGCAATGCCAGGCCAATTGACCACATGGGGGCGTTATAACAAGCAATTTAAAATGCTAACTTTGGAAGCTCACGCCCCTCACCCCGTTTGAGCTAGACTCTTGAAATGCGGTACATAGGTCCCTATACTAAATCTAGACAACAACACATTACCACAATAACAACAGCCGATAAGAAAACTAGACTACAGTGCAGCCTTTGACATTATCGATCTTAGTCTGCTGCTGGAAAAACTTGTGTTATGGCTTTACACATCCTGCTATAATGTGGATAAAGAGTTACCTGTATAACAGAACACGGAGGATGTTCTTTAATGGAAGCCTCTCAAACATAATCCAGGTAGAAGTAGGAATTCCTCAGGGTAGCTGTTTAG